>NW_015112626.1:807322-880431 GCF_001443285.1 Poecilia latipinna
TTTTTTTTTTTTTGCAAAAATACAGTCAGAGTAAATGGATGGTAGAAATGGAAGTCTATCATACAGTTTATCTTTATTGTGATAAGAATTGTGATTTATTGTGAAAATGCTAAACTCTAACTGAAAATGTTTGCCAATCCCCCAAAATGACAGTATGGTTTGAAATGTAGCATTTGCTATTTTCCACTTTTGTTTCATGAGAGTTATTTAGTTAGAAGTAGAACATCATTATACTAAACATAGAACTAAATACCAGTGTTGTGCGCTTGTGTATCCAACTTTTAGGACACTGTTTTGGAACCTAACCCTGCTGTCTCCACTCAGTCTTTACCGCGACCTGTTTGATGTGTTCCCTGGTATTCAGGCTGTATGTTTAGAAATAGTCTCAAACAAACCTCTTAGACCTTCAAAGAACAGCTGTATGGTGATATTGAATGACACAGTGTCTGGTGGATACTTAATTAATGAACTGATTGTAAACCATGTAGAATTATATTTCCACTTCACTTTTAGTCACTACTTTAATTTGCTCTACCACATGAGCAGCCAATGACATGTTACAATGAAACTTATGGTTGTAATGAGAAACTGTGAACAGGTATATCAAGTATGTTGTCAGCATTTGGTCGTTTTTCCAAAACCTATTTAACATTTATTTTAATAACCAAAGACATGCTTACCTTACTGTTATATCAGGTAACACACTGGGATATTCAGACGGATAGGCACAGGTCAGAATAAACTCCGTCTAAGAACAAGTTAAAATAGAAAAGACTAAATAATCAACCTTTATAAATTAACAACTTTTAGCTTATCATTACACACTTATTACCTCATTCATAACTGAAGAGTCCAGTCTCTGTTTGATGAAAAACTGGGGTCTGGAGGGAGGAGGCTTTTCCCCAGAAGCCGAGTTTTCCACGTAGCTCCTAAGTTCAGCCAAAGCCAGCTGGTCGGTGAGCTCCAGCTCGTCCTGACCGGGAAACATGCTGGTTAGCAGCTCAACTTCAGCGAGTTGAGACTCGGCCCACTCCATGTAAGACATGTTTTAAAAACAAATTGTGACGTCGAGTTACATTTATATTAACCCGACCTCGAAATCCTAAATAATTTTCTAGTTAACTCCCGGAGATTTCAACTCGGACATTTACAAACGGCGCACACAGGAAGTAGTCGACCATTACTAACGGTCCGTCAACACTTCCGCCATAATGTGAGTGGTTTATTGGTTCCTTTTGGAAAGCAAGTGTGCATATATTTGCTTCTTTCCCAAAGGAAACAAACACATTAGCTTACGTTAATCTTATTTGATTAAGAATTTATATAACAGAAAGGTATGCTCATTTTGTGTAGCATGTTGATCGATGAGACAAACATTTAAATAGTTCTACTTGCGTGCTTGGCCTACCTGTGAAAATCTATTCACTTAATTTGACTCAGTTTCAAGATAATGGTCATATTTTAAAATATACTGTGTGTGCGTGCGTGTATGCGTTCTTCAATACAAAATGCCACTCACAATATGGGGGGCGTCATTCGCGTATGATCCCGGAAGTTCATGTGGCTTCTTTCACACACATCACATTTTTGTTCCTCTCCTGGCCGCATGTGTGTCATCTGGTGTTTTTGAATCAAATCACCGTATCGCTCAGATCCAAAGTTATATGTATTTTGTATACGTCTAATCGTTCCTGTTTCTATTATCGAAAATAAGTTAATGATGTCCGGACTTAAGAGCCCAGCTGAACAAAGTAAACGAAACTGAAAACGGTAAAGGCTTTAGCCTCTGTGTGCGACAGTAAGTTGACTTTAAGAGTTTCTGTCACATTTGTTCTTTTGAAATGTTACAGTGTTGTGTGACTCGTTGTAGACGTTCTTAGGTAAACCTTGTCTCTTTTGACATTCATCACTAAATTAATTGACTTAGGTAAAGAATGGGAAAGAAGAGGGGGAAAGACAGGAGCTGCAGAGAGGATGAAGACGTTGAGTTCACAGGTACATTTTGAAGTCAGATGACTTGGATGTTATTTAATAACCTCCTGAAAAATATAAAAATGTTTTTTTTTTTTTTGTTTTTTTTTTTATCGCATAGGTCCTTCCTGCAGACATATTAGGAAAGGCACTGACCAAACTCTTATAAAGAAACTGCCTGCTGTTTCTGATTGGACGAGATGTCAAGAATGCAAGCCTGAGGACAATAAAGAAAATATTAGTATGACCAAGTCAGAGGAATCTGAAGAGGAAACAGTTCCTTTATGGATGTGCTTAAAATGTGGACATAGGGTGGGTTTATAATAGGTCTTTATTGCACTGATTTTTTTTATTTTTATTTATTTTTTTTCAGTGTATAAATCTTTTTAGATGACTACTCTTTTGCTTCTTACTAGGGGTGTGGGAGAAATTCTGAGAACCAGCATGCCATCAAGCATTATGAAACTCCTCGGTCAGATCCACATTGCCTGGTGGTCGGTTTGGACAACTGGAGTGTGTGGTGAGCATGTTTTTTGTGTGTGATAAACAGCGACAAATATAATGTATTAAAACCACCGGCCTTTTGTTATATATTTTATTTTCTTCAAGGTGTTACATATGTGATGATGAGGTCCAGTACTCAGGTACAGGGCAACTGGCACAGCTGCTGACCATCCTGAAAAAACAATTTTCTACAGATCCCATGAAGAGACCTCAGAAAAGTAGGTTGTAGTGAGTAACTGGATGTTTTATGCAAATATGGGATTAAATGTTTTTATTATTTAGTAGATTTAGTAGATTTAATGTTTACTAAAAAAATAACTATTCTCCACCTGAATGCGGAGAATAAAGTTATTGTGAAGATGTAGTCTACAAAGACTACATCTTCACTTAATTGCTCTTTCTAAAGGTCATCCATCTTTTCTATTAATAATAGGGAGGCTTTAAAATTCTTGTGGAGACAAAGCACTTGTTCACAGAGAGGACAGGAAAAGTCATAATTTTTCAGCCCAATGAAGTAAATGACATGCACTTTGTATGACCAAATTGTTTTCCCTATTTAGGAGTGAAAGAGGATGTGGATCTGATGGAAATTAAACCAGAGACTGAAGCTGTAAACACAGAGGAAAGTGAGGACAATGAGAACAAAGATGGCAGCAACAGGCGGAAGAAAAACATCAAAAAGGAGAATGCTGTAAAACCCCAAAACCATAGCGCACCCGAAGAAAGCTGCAGTGTTCCAGTGAAAGGGTTGAGCAATCTTGGAAACACGTGTTTCTTTAACGCAGTCTTGCAGGTAAAGCCGTGCCTTTAGCATATTTTAGTCTCGAGAGAAGTCGGAGTTAATCATTCTCATCACTGTCCATTTGCAGAATCTTTCTCAAACTCAGCTCTTGAGACAAATTCTCAACAAAGTAACAGAAGAGAAAATGAGCCTCGACATTAAACCTGACGCCTCCTTGAATCTGGTATGTTTTCACTGTGCACAGCCACTTCATTACCCACGTAGACCTCACCCAGTTTTTAGACCGTCACTAATAAAACATATTTATTCACTCTGAGTGCAGGAGCCCATCCTAGTGCAGTTAGACCAGCCTGGGTCTCTTACATTGGCTATGTGTAAGCTACTCAATGAGATCCAGGAGTCTAAAAGGGGTGTGGTAACGCCGCGCGAGTTGTTCACACAAGTTTGTAAAAAGTAAGTGTCATTATTATTTAAGTTGGAAGTGCTGTGCTTTACTTTTGGTTCTGTCCCTGGATGCATTAGAAGTTGTTCATCATTTCCTCTAATCTCTGCAGGGCTGCCAGGTTTAAAGGATTTCAGCAGCAAGACAGCCAGGAGCTTCTCCGCTACCTGCTGGATGGGATGAGAGCTGAGGAACTTAAAGTATGCATGTTTTTAACGGAGTTCCCTTCATGTCAAACCAGAAATAAAGTTTCCTCTGGAACTATGCTACACCAGACACAGTATTTGTAAATAGTGATTCTTATAAGTCCAATAAATATGGAACATTATAATGTCCCATATTTAGTACACAAAATAATCATATTACAAAACAGTTACTGAGTCTGGCTGTAAGACTCATATCTGTACTGTGTTGTACTTATGATTTTTTTTTCATAATTTATGTCTAAACTTTGTTCTGCAGAGAGTAAGCACGGGAATAGCAGAGAGTTTGAAACAGTCAAGTAAAGTTTCAGATGAAGAAAAGATAAAAGCTGCAGTTAAAGGTAAGTTGATTAGACCTGGTGTGGTCTATCTTGCATGCATCAAAATCGATGTTTTGATTTTGGTTTAGTAGTCTTAACTGTGTTTCCTTACATTTTATTTTTTAAAGAGTATGAGAAAAATGGAGTTCCTAAAAACTTTGTGGATCAGGTTTTTGGCGGTGAAATGACCAGCACGATAATGTGCCAGGAGTGCAAAACGGTGAGTGCTTGTAGCACAGAACTCATTCACATTTCTTCCATAGTTTGTCACAAACTTGCATGTGTTTTATTTGGATTTTAACTGCTATGCTAGCTAACACAAAGTAAACAGTCATTGGGAACTTGCAGGAAAATTGTATATGGTATTTGAAAGTTTTCATAAAAGAATATAAACCAAACTCAGTCATATCTGAACACTATTTTTCAAATCTGGCCTGTTTGTAGTTTCTTCTACCATCTCATAAACTCTGACCATCAGGAAAACCCTGCCACTTTGTCCACTTCAAAATTACATAATGCAATGTAATTATGATTACATAAGATCCAAATTAAATACATTGAAGCTTTTGATTGTAAAATGACAAAATATAATATTCCATATCACTGTACAGAATAATAATATTAAAAATAATAATAATAATAATAATTTATTTTTTTTCAGGTGTCTGTTGTCACAGAGATGTTTTTGGATCTTTCCCTTCCTGTTTCCGATGAGGTGAATCAAATGTTTTCCTTTGACCGTGTGTTGATATTTGTCCTAGAGATGTTTCCATTAACATGCTTGTGTGTCTTTTTGACAACCTCTTGCAGGCGTACAGAAAGAAAAAAACCCAAAAAGTGTTGCCTAGGACCAGTGAATCAAGCCAAGATGAGAGAAACGGCTCTGATTTGATCAGCGAGAATGACAATTCTACAACTGTGGGCAGCAGCAAGTACCAACAGAAAAAGGCTAAAAAGCAGGCAAAGAAGCAAGCAAAGGTATTTCATTAATTGCAAATGTGTCTTTTTTTTTTTGGAGCTTTTGTATAAATTAATCTTTCCGGTGTGTAAAAATAAGTTTAAATATACATTGTGGGGTTTTTTTGTTTTTTTTTTTAGCATCAGAAACGTCAGCACAAGCTTGAAACCAGAATAACTTTAGGAAATCTGACATCTCCAAGCAACGCAGACGGTGACCAAATTGATGTTACAGAAGATGCAAAGGACACAGAGAATGCTGACCAAATGCCACATGAGGAAGTCTCACTGAACGAACAAGATCCTAAACCTGTCTGTGAATTTGAGCAGGATCAGAATGTCGAGCAGGAGAACGGGGAAGACAAGGATTCACCGAGTGACGATGTCTCATTAGCTGACTCGTCAGTCAGCAACCGTTTTACTGTCTTGTCAGAGGAGCAGCACTCGCACGACAGCACTTCATGTAACGAAACGTCCAACACGGATCTGGAAGGAGAACTGGACACACAGTTGGCAGGTCAACTGCAACAAGTGACTCTGAATGATGCATTCATAGAGGATCTCGATTCCATGGATCCAGCCGAAGAGAGTGAAGACGAAGTGGAGTACACCATAATAAACCAAGACCCAGAGCTGGCCTTCAACACCCTGTCCACCAGGACAAGCCCAGAGAAACAAGAGTGTTCTGTGCAGTCGTGTCTTTTTCAGTTCACCGAAGTGGAAACGCTCACACAGAACAATAGCCTGCTGTGTGTCGCTTGCACTAAGCGACATAAGAAAGGCGAAAAAACTGGAGGTATGAAGGTTTATGCGTCGTACTAACATGACCCACAAATATTTAGTGTTTTTAAAAGTGACTAAATGTAATAAAAAAATATTATGTTTTTATGGATTTAGGATCTAAAAAGAACATCTACACTGATGCCTTGAAGCAAATGTTGATCTCCTCCCCACCGTCTGTACTTACCCTTCATATGAAAAGATTTCAGCAGGTACGACAGCTTGATAAAGTTTATTTAAGCCTTTTTTAAAATAATAATAATAATAATAATAACCTTTGTCTTTTTCCTGTAGAACGGTTACAGCATTTGTAAAGTGAACAGACACGTTCAGTTTCCTCTGATTCTGGATCTTGCTCCCTATTGTGCAGCCAAATGCAAGGTTAGTGCTGGAAATATTTCTTTATGTTTTGAAAACAAGCAGTTTTGCAATTACTGACAAATATTTTGTTCCACACAGAATATTTCTGAAGGAGACACTCAGATTTTGTACAGCCTGTATGGCGTCGTAGAGCACAGTGGGACTATGAGGTCAGGTCATTACACAGCCTATGTAAAAACTCGACCCGACTCTCTAAAATCCTCATCAAATGGTAAACAAGGTAGGTGCAGTTGAGTATGTCAGTCAGTAGAACAGATCGTTTCTGAAAATAGTATTGGTGCCCTTGAAGTTCTTCTGCATTTGAATCACAGTCTTCCATGAAATCTTAAAATATAAAGCTAGTGAAAAACATACTCAAAGACTTGCAGCAAAACATGATTCTACAAAGCAATATCTCCCAGGGTGTGAATACAAACATATGCCACATTTTGTAAAACATTTTTTTCATAGATTTTTATTTCTACAGTAATTTAAAAACCACATATCACTTTCCTACAGTAAAACACTACTTTTGTGTTTGTTTTCACATAAAGTTCATTTTTAATGTCTACTTTTGCAAGGTATATTACATTCAGTAATGAACAATTTCCCTTTCAGGAGAGACAGACCTTCCCAGAGGATCCTGGTTCCATATCAGTGATACTAGTGTTCAACCTGTCAGTGAAAGTAAAGTTCAGAGCTGCCAAGCCTACCTCCTGTTCTACGAAAGAATCCTCTAATTTAACTGTGCATATATATACTCAGGAAAGACCAACCGACTTGCTGCTTCAACTCCATGCACATGAAATCCTATCTTGGACTTGTATAAGTTTTGCATAAAGAATATTTGACCAAAAAAATATTTGAGTTACTTGTTCTGCTAAATATGTCATTATATTCAGCATAATACACATTAAGCCAACTGGGAAATGAGGGACGAATGATAATCTACGAAATCTATAAATGCCTGCGTTTATTTTTTATGATAATTTCTCATGTAATTAAAAGCTTTAAAACCGGAGTCTTTTTGTGTGGAGTCGTTCTCTGACGTTCACTGAGCATGCGCAGTAAGCGCTGTTTGGTTTTCCTGTTTCTAATGTCACATGATAAGAGGAAAGTCCAGCTTCGGTCGACCACAATCTCTTTCCCAAATTTACTTATGTCAGTGTCAGTCATCTAACATGGCAGGTCAGTGAATGTTTAACTCTTTTCTAATAAACATCGTTCGTTTAAAGTTATTGACGGATGCTCCTTTTCTAAGGCAACAATAGAAAGGAAGATGTAGTTAAAGCTAACGGTGTGGCCCGCCTATCGCAAAAAAAAAAAAAAAAAAAACGTTTTGTAAACATTCATGAATCTGTAAATGTCATAAAGATTTTGGTTTTGAAAGGAAATACGTAGGAGTCTGAAGAATTTTCAGATATTCGGCGCTTTCCGTTGCTACTCTTGCTTCTTGGCAAAACATGAGTCAGCATTTTTTTTGCTGTTGAACTTATTTAAAGCTGAAGTGTTAAACTTTAATCCATTTTGTGGGCAGGCAAGTACACATTGATAACCCTGCAACTAATTTCAAATAGGTATGTTCACCATAGTATTAACAATCGCAGATTTCTTGTATAAAATATTTACTTTTTTTTTTCTTTTGTATTTTTAATCTAATCTAAACATATCAGCTGTTTGTTCTCTTTGTGTCTCTACAGGTACCAGTAGTAGCAGTAGAACATAAATGCGTTGTATTTTGTCATACTCTTAATGTATTGCCATTAGTTTATTTTGATTATGACTTTGAAACCGAAAGCTGTCGATTATCTTGATTATGACGTAATAGAGTATGTCGCAATCACAATCGAAATAGAAAAATTAATAGATATCAAAATGTTTAAAATATTAACAAACTTTTGAAGCATATTGATAAAGCATATTTTGTGAATAAAACAATGTTATATTCACCCGCATATACTTAGAGGCGAGGGACTAAAAAAATGCTGATTGTAATTATGAAATCGACCTCAGCTAGAAGATAATGCCTCTTAGCCAATAGCATTTATTGTTTAAAACCTCTTGCCGTTATCAGACTGCAATATTTGCAGGTCATTAAAGGTTACTGACTTTTAGCATTGCTTTCTTATATACAAAGAAAAAAAAAAAAAACATTACCCTGACTGACTAAGCAATGATAAAAAAAGAACACTATTACATTATAACAGTGCATGACCAAAGAAAAGTCATCAAATAGTGCCTAAGCAAATAGGCACTATTTAGCAGCTACTGCAACATTATGAGCCCAAAGAATTGGACCTGGTGAATACTTGAACATGCTGAATGATCAGGTTATTCCATCAGTGGATGTGTTTTCTTCTCTGATGGCAGTAATTCCCAGATGACAATGCCAGCATTTATGAGGCTTGAATTGTGAAACAGAAGTTCAGGAAGCATTAGCGATCATTTTTACACATGGATCGGTTCCCACGGAGTCATGATGACTATTGTTACAGTAGGAGGAAATAGAGGGAAGCTTGCCAAATTTATAAAACCATTCTGGGTCACAAATAGACAAATAGCTCTTCTAAATAGACAAAATTAAGTTAAAAAGTGGCATACAGACAACAAAGTGAATGTTTTGAAGTTACCATCATAAAGTTCTGATCTCAGTCCCCATAGAAAGTGTTTACTCAAGTTGAAAAGGTGTAAAAGATTCAAGCAGCTGACAGTTAAAGAAGTTGCATGAAATGAAGAAGAAAGTTATATATAAAAAAGATCCTGTAGTTATTCTGGAATTTACCTTAAAAAGATCATTTTCAAACTGAACTAAAACAACAGAGAATCCCGAATGATTTAATAATCACATTTTACACACATCGCTTGTTGTCGACTTGTAATATTACTTTATTCTCGCCTAATAGAATTTTGGCTTCACTTCATTGTGTGTGAAATAATATTTAAGACATTATGCATGTTTTTGTCTTATTTTTAAAAACTATTACAAGAAGCTATTTTTGCCTCCTAGGCTGAGCCTCTGAGAACCATGACTCTGCAAACTCCTCGCACATCAGCATTCACCTTTCAGTCTGCGTTGCACAGTGCCCACGTTCTCCAGTGTCTGAATGAGCAGAGGCAGCAGGACATCTTGTGCGACGTGACATTGTTGGTGGAGGACCAGAGTTTTCGGGCCCATTGCTCGGTCCTGGCCTCATGCAGCGAATACTTTCGCAGTAGGGTTATTAGTGTCACCAGACAGAATCCCATCATCACCTTACCTGAAGAGGTTGGTGCGCCAGCATTCACCTAAATGATTTTATAAAACTGCTAGTTGTGTTCTGTAGATTATGTTAAAGCATCATCTGTTTGAGGTTTTTCAGAATTTGATCATGTTGCAACCACAAACGTCCACATTTGTACTTTATGTGGTGGACCAACTCAAAGCATGGCTATTTATTCCAAGCTTTGTGCTTCTCATGGTGGGTTACAGTATAACTACAAACTTCCAAGATATAGCTGTCCACCAACTGACTTCCTGAGAACGACAAGACAGTTAAACATTCAGTTCTGGGGAAGCTGCAAAGATCCCCATCTCCTGGAGTTTGCCTGTTCTGTAAAAGAGGGAAGAAGGAAGTTATTATGAAAACAAAGCAGAAAGAAGTCTTACTCATATTTCCGTTTGTATGTTCCACTAGTCTGAAAACAAAACTTCCAGAAAACTGCAAAACTGCTGAAACACTGACTAAAAACCCACTGTTTTAGAGTTGATGTTAATAACACCTGGAACATTGATCAATATATTTGATGTATATATGTTTGATGATTTTGATGGTGGCATTTGACAAAATGGAATGTTTATTTCTTGTTTCGTAATTGGGAACTGTGTTGTGTTTTTGTGGTGTAAAACACTTTGCCTTGTTGCTGAAATGTGCAATACAAATACACTTGACTCATTTGCAGTTTGCTGCTAACCATGTAGGAGCCACAGCAAAGATACTGTTATCAGTTTACTTCTGATCAGAGACCAAACGTGAACTTTGTGATTTTCTTGCACAGTGCTATGTGTCAGGAAACCAACACTGTGCATCACCTAAACAAACCAACCCCACAATGAAAAATAGTAGAAGCAACATACAATGACAAGTTTTTTCAGCAGAAGCATCAAAACTGGTCAGCGTAAGATAATTCACGCTAACATATGAGAAGAAAATGGTCAGAGGTTGCAGAATTGTTCACTTATGAATTACTTTGTGTTGGTGCATCACATAAAATCCCAATAAAATGCATGGAAGTTTGTGGTTGTGACTTGACAGTATTTAAGAGCATGCTATGTTAAAGTTTCAAAAAAATAAATAAATGCAGTTATTTTTATTGTAATAACCAGTGCTTCTTTACAAGGTTAGCCAAGTTTTATTTCAGCTTCTTATGGCAGTGATGCTTCTGGTTTAACAAATGTCTGTTTTCCACAGGTGACCGCAGAGGGGTTTGAACCCTTGCTTCAATTTGCCTACACGTCAAAGCTGCTTTTCACCAAAGAAAACATCCATGCCATTCATACCAGTGCTGAGATTTTAGGATTTCGCAACTTGGAGTCAGGTTGCTTTGATTTCCTCATCCCCAAGTTTTTAGAGAGTAAGAAAGCCTCCCAGGAGGTCAGGAGTAAGAGCTGCTGTCGAAGCTCAGAGCCCGGTACCAGTTCGGACTCTTGTGTAGAAGGTAGCCATGCAAAATCATTTGAGTCAAACAGCTCAGCGCCTTCAGGGGGTGATGAGCAAACCGACTTCTCATCACAGTGCCCTCAGAGCACACAGGGTCAGACAAACAGTGGGGAGGAACACTTTTGTTTTGAGAACTGTGGGCCGCAAATGACTCCCTTATCTTTAGAGTTAGCAAATGGCGTGTGCCCCCTGTTGTCTCTGCCGTGCCCAGGCCCCGACAAATCCGATCATTCCTCTCATTTTTGCGAAAAAGACATTTTACAGCTGGGAGATGTAAGTGATAGAAGTGAGTTGAGTGTGGTAGGGTGTGACGCACGATGTGAGCTGTCAACACCAGGGGATGAGAATCCGCCAGAAATCACTGAGCCAGAAAGCGCAGATAATGAACCGACTGTTGAGACGCTTGGTGCTGAAGCCAGCTGTACCCCAGCCTCCTGTCCACTGAAGACGTCAAAGGCAGAAGATTGTACAGCAGTATTACAGCAGGGTCAGGTTTGTGCTGGCGAGTTATCAGGACCTGCCTTAAACCCCCAAAGCTTAGAGGCAGCGAATGGAGAGCGCAGCCGCGTAGAGAGGGAAGTGGCCGAACATTTAGCTAAAGGGTTTTGGTCTGACCTGTGTCCAGGTCAGTCTCCACCGCCATCCCTTGATTCGGCAAGCCAAAACAATTTGACCAAGGCCTCAGACTTTCACTGGCTCAGACACCTGGACCTGAACTCCAGCGTAGGCGACTGTCCCTTCCTACGGGACCTTGATACAGATGACGAGCCTGGTACACATGCTGACAACTTTTGCCAAGCAGAGAAGAGTCCCTGCATGTCCTCCCCACTCAATTCTGGGGATGAAAGTGAGCTGGAAACAGACGGGGACACTGAGGCCAATCACAAAAGAGCAGCAGAGGTCATCGTCATAGACAGGCAATTTTTATTCTATAAGTTTAAATAGATAAAAGTAAATCTAACATCTCAGCCTTTTATTTTATAGATTCAGCTCCCATTCCCGGTGGAGCAGATCTCTGAACTGAGCAGAAGTGCATTCCAACAGCTCCTTAGAGACCATCGCCTGACAAAAGAACAGCTTGAGTTTGTCCACGACGTCCGCAGGCGAAGTAAAAACCGTGTTGCAGCACAGCGCTGTCGGAAGAGGAAGCTCGACAGCATACACCAGCTGGAATGTGAAATAAAAAAATTAGTAAGTTCACTTTTATGTCTTCAGCTTTCTTATTATAAATCAAGGTTTTAGTCATAACACTTGATAGGATCATCATTCACATTAAATAAATAGTTCAGGTCTGATAAAAGGGTAAAAGTAGTTATATGTAGATAATCCACCTGGCATCTTCTTTTGGCATCAATCTAAGACCAAACTACACTTATAGCATCTAAACATAACTCCTATTCCAAAAACATTTTTGGTTTATGCAAATGCTACTTTATGAACTTTTAAACCATTGTCACATTGCTTTGAGTGATTATTTACACAAAGCTGATCTTATATTTAAGTAAATTGTAAAAGACCTAAAACTTTACTTCAGTTTAAGGGTACGTTACTTTATTGATTTTAACTCTGTTTTACTCTCCTATTAAGTAACTAATACTTTATATTCCCCTGAATAAACCATGATGTTGGTTATTTAGCTGTTTCAGCATCTCAATGACTGAAAATATAGACCAACTGTGGACAAAAATGGTACAATTACAGCCTATCTAACTGACCTAATACATTAGAATGATGGCTGTGATATTCCTAATTATAGTATCTTATCAAATATTGAAGGAAAGCAGTCTGTTGTAATTGTAACACACCAATATTTTAATCAAGAATGCAGATTTATTTTGGTCCAGAGTTTCAAGTATAATAAAAAAATATGTATTTGTCTAAAGGGAATCTTAAAAAAGTAAAAATGAAAATGTACTGTTTTTAAATTCTTTTAATCTACCAGTGGTTTATTTCTCTCTCACAGAAAAGTGAAAAAGAGCAGCTGATTCAGGAGCAAAGAGAGCTAAAGAAAAATCTTGCAGAGATTAAGCAGAATGTGTGTGGCCTCTGTAAGAGCGTCAACATCGAGCCCAATCAGGACCACTTGCAGCTTCTCGCTAACCTGTCTTCTTCTGACTTTCCCGTCTCATCGCCCAGCCTTGTAGCAAATAACACAGAGTCACAGCTTGCCGTTGAAATGGTGAGTTCCTCTTTGGAGTGTGGACCGATTGAACCACCTTTAGTTTCCGTTCAAACTGCAGAGCCACAACCCTGCACAGAGGACACAGGCTGTCCTGTCTCTGCTCCTTCGCTGTTGGACATGTCCAACAGCTTGTAATTGGGTGTGAGTCTCAGTGTTGTTCTGAAATTTACACGACCAAAAAGCAAACGGTTAACCATCGTTTTACACTGCAGTCCTCTTTTTGCAAATACATCCTTTTTATTTCATTGACTCATGTCCTGCTTTAATGGAGGAACTGAATCCTAACACAAATATGTATAATTTCATTTTCTGTGAACCTAACGGGCATTTCTCCACAATAAACACAGAAATAAGTATTCATGGTTTCAACAGTAATGCACTGTTCCCAAATGATGTCTTCAGAATGTTTCTGAACTGAAGTTAGTTTTTCTCAGGGAAAATTACAGCCTGACTGTATTTAAATCCCACTTCATAGCTATTTTAAAGACAAAATTATTATCCATTGCGCTTTTAAAAAAATTAAACATGCACAAAAAAATAAGTGTTCGGTAGATTACAAATAAATGTTAGAGCTAAACTACCTTCTCAGCAGCATTATGCAATTGCACATGCAGACTAATTTTCATCCTCTTACATTTTGAGAAATGGTTCTTTTAAATTTGATAGTGTTTTGTGAAAACGTTAGAACTTATCTGATATGAATAAAAATGTGCCTTATGCTTCAGTATACTATCAATTCAACAAGATTATGTTGTAATGAAAAATGTTTTTTTTGTCTTAAGCACTGTTGCACATTAACCCAGTACTAATGTTGATGGCATTATCTTTAAATGTTAGTTCTTTTGCATGTTGAGCATTGTTTTTATAAAATGGTTTTATGAATTACAAATTCAAATAAACATTTTGTTAATAATCAGTTTTCTTTAAATCATTTTAACACGCCACAGTGTTTTTTTTTTTTTTTTCTGTTTTCTGTACATTTGCAAACTTTGGCCAGCAGATGGAAGTGTAGCTCTGCCTCAAAAGCTTGACTTTATTGATTAAATACAAAAGTCTTCAAATGTACAATTTCTTCATACAAATTGCCGTCAGTAACCTTATTTTGCAGGCCATTATTTTTGAATAGTTGATGAAAAAAAACTAACAAAGATTTCAAACAACATATAAGTTTGATTGCATAAAGCCCAAGGTATTACAGTATAGTCATCATATTCTTATGTAACCAAATTGACCAATTGAGCATCATATGGCCTCTTGCTCCTTTTGAAATTCAAATCAGATCACTGAACTGAGATACACACACTTTCTCACTAAAGTCCCCTGTCATATGGATAAAGCAAATGAAACTATTTGATTTTAAATTGTACAAACCATGAATTGATGTGCTTTTTAATCTACAAGGGTTGATGTGGCTTGTAGACACTTAGAAAAAGAATGTGGTGTAATTTAGAAATGCATAACCTTTAATAAAAAAAAATCCTGTCCCTAAGATACAGTCATCAAAACATGACGCTCACAAAGTATTGCCAAATCCTTTGTTGTGTTTATTACATCAATCTACCTCTTCTGAAGAAGAAAAGTGTTTTCGCATTTTAGTCAGTGAGAAAGGAATTTTAAATTGATCATGCAGGAATGTTTTAAATGAGATACAGATTACCACATGAGTGTTTTCTCCTCTCCTGAACCGCCATTGTCTGGCAACTTTTGGACGTGTTCCTGCTCCACCTGAAGCAAAAGACTGAACTACCTGTTAACAGATTTATGTTTGCTGCAGCACGGATCCATCTAAAAGTTGATGACAAAAACTATCTGGCACACAGTTGTTTTAAAGGGATGGTATTATATATTTTCTGGGCGCTGCATAGTTTTATTTTGTAGCACAATCAAGTAACTATGTTACCTTCGATTGTTATAAAAAATGCCATGTATATAGAAAACATGACTCAAAAGAAATTTGACTTTGTAATTTGACGCCATGAAATTGGGCATGTATCTCTTTAAGAAGCTCCTACTCTTTCCCTCAGGAAGTCATCACACAATCCTTCTCATGTTGTTTACATCAGTTATTAGAAGCGCTGGACTCAGAAGTAGTTCCTATGATGAGCTCAGCAGACTCGCAATTCCAACAGATGTTTGCTTACTGCTGCTGCTAGTCTGATGGAGTTGAGTGGGGAAGTTGTTAGGGAAGGGTGCTCTGTGACGCGGAAGTTTGGCTGGAGATTGTAGCTCCGAGTAGGAGCCTTGTGGAAATAGGCAGCACTTTGTGAGAGCAAGCATTTAGGTACCCGCAAATGGTTTCCGCGGGAGAGTCAAGGATTCCTAAAACATATATTAAAAAATCAAAACAACACTCCAGGTATGTTTTTGATGAGGGAATAACATAACATGATATAAACCTCATACTCCCCCTTTAAGGCAGCATTTTTTTTTCTACCTTTTTAATATTATGAATTGTTAGAAGATTGAATTCAAAGTCGTTGCAAATTTGTCAATATGCTTTTGTCCACTGCTAATTTTTTTATATCAGTTGAAATGTAATGGCTATAACTTATGGATGGTAAAATAACTTTAAAAAACCTTTGCATGATGTATTACCAAGTTTAAGTATTACATTTAGAGCAACAAAAACAAACCATTTTCTCATTCAAAAATAGACAATAGCAACTTCCAAATCAGCATGGGATAAATCAATTTGTAAAATCTTCTTCACAGAAAGAATAGGGTTCTAATGCTCAGTGTGTGTGTGTTTTAAACACAGTTTAGATCTTGGAGCATTGTAGTGCAAAAATAAGATTATCCTGTTTTTCAAGCTAAACGGGACGAGAGACTTGATTTGAGGCGGAAGCAGCTGTGCAGCATGGCAAGGTCAGAAGCCCATAATCCGCGGCCTCATTCATGCAAGATTAAAAACCTGCTCTGAGTTCTGATTAAGAACGCAGGGTTAGAAGATTAAAGACCAGCAAACAAAATGAAAGCAGTTAAAGCCCAATCCTGGAATTCATCAGAATACCAGAACCTTAAACAGTCATATCGTGAGATTAATGCAAAGCCTGCTGTATCTGTCTTGATGAATCTTCTGTGTCAAAGCCGAAAATTCTCCTTTTACCCTAAAATCCAAAAGATCTGTCTCTGTGTTGGCATTGTTTGTTTGTTTGTTTTTTTATTCCGTCCTTCACACCATTTCAAGCTGCAAAATTGTAACATTATTATTATACATGACACAAATTATTAGTGGAGGATTTTTTGTTAACATATATTTATTGTTTAAATAGATAAATCTACTTATTTCGTAGTAATTTCTGTATATCTAATCCTTAACCTCTAACAGACTTTATATTTAGCACTGGAAGAGATGGAAGTCAGAAAATAAAGCATTTCAAAGTTAGTTTGTGAAAAAACATTAAAGGTTATAATAACAATGATTATACGTCGTTTAATGTGACATACTGTTAAATAAGGTTTAAGCTGATTTTTTGTCAAGATATACCAAAAATTATGTTTGTTTTTTTATATACTTATTTTTTTATTGCACCATTTCTACCTAGCAAAGATACCAAAGTGACCAAAATTTTAATGTAATGTTACCTTTTCCTCCACCCTAGCAGTTAGCTTGTCAAGTATCACCACAACAAAGGCAAAAGAAATTGAGAAGATGCTGATTGAAGCTGGTAAGAGTATCATTGACCACGCAGTGAACAGAATCCTATACAGACATTAACTGAAAAACCACTCAAAGAGAAAGAAGCCATTACTAAATCTATACTTTTTCAGACTTCGCAAAAATGCAAAGTCTGATTTCTGCAATTAATGTGGATTTAAATAATAAATATTAAACAAATTGAAGTACATGAGTTCTTGCTATTCCTCACAATAAAGAAACAGTGAACTGTGCAAATTTATAACATGAACATTTCTCCAGCATGGGTCCTCACAGATACTAAAAAATGACACAATACTTGAATCAATCCCAGTTTAAGATCCATGACCTCCTCACAAAGTCTTAAGCCACTGAAGTACTGCGTGCTCACTGATTACATACCGAAGTGACTTTGAACTTAAGTTTGATGGTGGGGCTGTGCCCCATTCACAAGGTTATATAAACGAGGTCCATAATACTGTAATCTCAAAGAAGAAATGAGAGAAAGCTGGGGACATGCTGACCCTAGTTAGCTAGAAGCCTGATATGCAACAGTCAGATTAACAGCTGCTTGAAGTGTGACAAACTACACACTTGTTGGTGTTTAGACTTGACAACCATCCCGGTTACACCGCAAACACTAGATGAACAAGTTAAAGAGAACATAAGTGAAGCATTTCATAGAGGTGATTGCAGGAGTTGAGATTATTTAACATGACAAAGTTTCAAAAGCTTTTGGGGAAAAGCAAAAATCCATACAGATAATGTGTTTTTTTTTTTGTTTGTTCTTCTTGATTTGGAAATAAGTCATTGTTGTTTTTATGTTGCCTTATTGTTTTTTTTTTCCCTTCCCAGACTTAACCAACACACATATTGTGTATTCAGCTGTAGTAATTTGCCAATTTCTGATGATTAATTGCCAGTTAATGCAAACAAAAATCTTCGAAAACTGGTAGAAACAGAACAGCAGTTCTAAAACTTCAGCCATTCATTTGGGGGAGTCAAGATGCTTGCTGTCAATTCTGCTTATTGAACTAAGAGCTACAGATTATATTGGATTGGAATCATCAGCAAAGCTTTCATCTGTCCAATGTTATGATTGCAAAGAAAAGCTTAAACACATTATTTGGTTGCCTATAATGTTTTAGGTGTTATGAATTAATATTCTGATTGCCCGTTGGATGGAATTTGACTGCTCTTTATGCCTGATGTATCTTGATTGCCAAGATCCTGAGTCCATAATACTCTTAGAGAGAATAGTAGGGACATTGCTATGATGGAAATTAAATAGGAAAGTGAGGAAAACCTAAGTTAGTCATTATTAGAATATAAAATTTTTTCACACAAATGCTTGTATTTTCATGCTTTATAAACTTTTTAAGCAGAAAAAAATTGTAGGTTACCTTCCTAGCACACTGACTTAACACAGGAAATTTTTAGTCAGATTAAAGGTGACAGGTTGAAAATAAGGTTAAATGTCTAATGTATTTCTAAATGGCAGCATTCTTTTAACCACAATTTTGACAATGCACCACAAAACATTTGCAAACATTTCAGATATCTCTAGCTGGAAAACTGGGTTAATTCATATTTCTCTGACCTGCTTTAGTTCTAGCCAACACCACAGAGAGTTGATTTTGCCCCTTTTCTTTTCTTTCAACAAAATCACCACCAACTTTCAGGCAATCTGCTTAGATCCTCTGTGTTTTGTTGTTGTTGTTGTTGTTGTTGTGGTTGGGGTTTTTTTTAGAACTCCAGATTTCATAAAAACATACACATTACTTCCCCATTAATGTCTGGATAATGTCTGAAGTGGTGCCATTTACTCTTAATTGCTCTATAATATTAAGCTTTCCTGAAACAAAATCTGTTGTAAAGCAAAGGTGGAGTATTTGAGAAATGATCTGTTAAGTGCAGTGACAGATCTGTGATGTTGTTGGTTTGTTTGTTTCTCTTCCGAAGACCCAGTGAAATACCAGGACATTTTGAATATTTTGCCAGCAATATGAAAATAGCTTGTCGTTTGAGCATTCAACAAGATGAGTATCCAACATACATACATACCTATTAGAGTTTTGTATTAATACCTCTTATCAGTAAAAAAAATGGAACAAAAAAAAGTCGAATATTAAAAGGTGCAACGTTCTCATACGACTTTAGTCATCCCAAAACAATTTCAACACAACAAATCTTGAACAAGCATGTTCATAAACTTCATATTAGACAAAAAATGTAAACCAACTTCATGAACAAGTATTTCACTGAACAGTCATTCATAAACAACAGTGAGCGAATAAGTCCATTTCTGTGCAATGCTGTGCTAAAGATTTAAATCCTCCGAAACACAATTTTTGAAGCTGTTATGGCAGAAAAAAAATGTTCTCAAGCCTCTCCATTCAGATGAAATGTGAAGGCTTAACAATAATGCTTCCGACATGCAGAACAATGTTACACTGCATTCCAAGAAATATGGCCAGCCCAGATAGTCAAGTATCACAACTCATATAATTTGTTTTCAGAGAAAGGGATTCTAATAAAAACTTTAATCAAGACTAACATCTTTGTGTTTGCTACTTTAAAAACTACTAAAACACACAACGTTTTTGTTAAAAACATATTCTTTGATTGTAGCAATGCAGTTTTTAAGTCTAGGTTTAATCGGACTTATATTTTTTTATTATTGGCTCTCTTATAACCATAGTCCTGTAAAAGAATATGATAACACAAAGTTATAGTAGGTGCATTGAAGTGTTTGAGTCCCATAATTTGTTAATATTTGTTGTGCCACTCACACTGGCCAACACTCACCTCCTCAATGTCCAAGTTTTTTCTGGATTTGTAAATAAATTCTCCAATTGCAACAAAAACTGAGAGGACTAGTCCGGCTGCCAACACTATAAAGATCCCTCCTATGTTCTCCACACCCAAAGCACTGGCCTCTTTGCTGTCCTCCTCTGGACACCCATTCCCTCTCCACCATTTCTCCTTCATCATGTGCAGCTTTCCTTCTTCCTGAAGCTGCAAGATGGCGATGGTGACCTTGTCTCTGTAAGGGGAGCCTGGAGCAGAACACAGCAGAATTATGCTGATATAATGCCTTACTTTGCATAATGCTGTTTATTGGACAAACATTCTATAGAACTTTTCATAACCTTGAAAACTTGTCTCATTTTGTCCTGTTACAAACACAAAGTTCATAAACCAACACATAGCAGCACGTAAGTTTGAAGTCAAAGGAATATGTGTGACGTTTTCCAACTGTATATCATAAAATCAAAAATACTTGATCTGCATTTACATTGAGGTCACCTAATTTAATACTTTGTAGAATCGACCTTTATTCAGTTAGCATCCTATATCACATGATGCTGTCAATACCATGTTTCAACATGGTGACGGTGTATTACAACATGTCTGAAAAACATCACAGAGCTTCAAATGGTACTTATACTGAGATGAAATTACATATTGGTGGACTCCATTTGCTCATTCGGTGACTTTCGAAGGCTAACTGTAACTTATAGGGTTACTATGAGTCTAAATATAGAAGCACACCACACTTTTCAGATCTTTATTCAGAAGCAACTTTAAATATTATTCCTTTCACAACACAACCGTGTTCTACATTGTGTTGGTCTATCACATGAATTCCTAACATAGTGCACTGAAGATTGTGGTTGTAATGTGACAAAATGTAAAAAAGAATTAAAGGGGTATGAACCCTTTTCTACAGCAATGTGGTAGTCTCCCTTTTTTTTCAGGTGTTATTGGTCTGCTGTCTTACCAATTGGAGTTCCCACACCGTAGCCCTTAGAATCTATCAAGCCTCCAATCTGCGTGAGGTTGCAGTTGCGCTGGCTGATATACTCGATGCTGGTAGACTCCATCAGAAGAGCGTAGTCTGTGGTGAGGACCCTCTGAATCCCTTCGCGGTTGTTTTTCACCAAAGCTGTGTTTTTTCGGCTGCTCATAAATGCCCACATTTTCTCATAGGTTGAGATCTTAGATTTCTGTTGAAAACAAAATTACAAATTGTGTACAAGTGAGCAAACATTTCGCATTCATTTCAACAATAAACTACCCAGCCGCTGCACTTAACTTGATGTATCTAGACACATCTGTCACAATACATTTTAGTATGAATAAAAATGTACCTTGAAAAAGGTCATGGTGGACCCATCTCGCACTGCACCGTACTCGATCTTTGTTTGCTTGGCCAAGTCATCTGCAGAGTCAATCGGTGAGTCCATTCTCTCCACAGTGAGGAAAGCAGCCAGATTGGCAGTGTATGAGGAGATTATGATCAGAGTGAAGAACCACCATATTCCTCCTACTATCCTTGTTGAAAGAGCCTTAGGCATCAATTCAGACCCTGGAGGGGTAGTAAGACATATTAGATCATCCGTCCAAAATTAAAATAATGATGAAACCTGGAGTTTTAGTAGTATTATGCAAGTGGCTATGCTGTGAAAACTACATAAAAAATATCATGCAGTGCCCTCCAAACTCATCGGCACACCCACAGATATGTAAAAAGATATATAAAATAATTATTTATTGCAGAAATGTGATTCCGCAAAGAAATTGAACTATTTTACAAAAGCTTTACAAAAATTTATTTTTTTTAATTTAATAAAATGATCTTTGTAATTTTCTTTGTAATTTATTTGCTGGCCAATTTGTTGGTGAGCCCCTATGTTCAGTTTTAATTTTTTTACAGGAGTTATTGGAAAGGCAATACTTGCTGCACCAGCAATTTTATCAAATAATAAAAAAACCTTTGTTATATTATCTACATTTTTCAGTTTGAGGTACTGCAATGTCCATCCACCTATCCAGACGAGGGGCAGGGTACGTCCTGGATGTGCCATCAGTCCATTTTAAGGCAACAAATAAACACAGATGGCAACTGAAAACACTGATGCATAAACTCACATACTCACTCCTGAGGAGAATTCAAATACACTGAGTAACCTAATACGTATTTTTTTGGTCAGTGGGAAGAAGCCGGAGTACTCGGAGAGAAAACCATTAATAAGCATACCTTGCTGCATAAGTGCTCCAACTCCAAACCAGACACTGTTTATTAGGGTAAAGTTGTTTTCAACCACATCTGAGTCTGGATTGCAGGGGTGAGGGTTGTACCATTCATATGGAGTGAACCTGAAGGTCATGAATAAAAATTGAATGAAATACAACATAAAACAACCACAAAACTTACATTTACTCTGATCCTTTATTGTTTAGTGAAACATTCCATTGCTGTGTTATATGCCAGCTGGATATTGGTTGCATCCTAACAATTAAATCTCCAAAAATGTCGTAATCATAAAAAAAAAATCCTGCTTCTTTGTCTATAAGTGCATTACTGTGTGAAAAAAAAAACATTTTGAATTTGCATAATTAGGTTAAAGCTGAACTCATGAATGAACCAATTTAGTTTTTTCAGTCTTGTGTAAGAATACCTGGCAATGACAAACAGCACACAGCTGACTCCAAGGCATGCCAGCAGCACATACATCCAGATATCAGGAGAGAGTGGGTTGAGAAAGGAAAACACCCCAGGATTTGTGCCATTTGGTTTGTGGTAGAGGATGCTGATTCCTAATGTCATGAAGGGCTTGGAGAAGTCTATCACCTTTTCCCTGACGTAGGTAATGGTGAGAGGGGCCACAGCGAGGTCAGCCACCTGGGAACACAGAAAAGCCACACATTCAGGTGATGCTGCAGACGTTTTGTCATTCCCATAGGAAAAAGATACAATGGAGTAATAGTAGTACTCACATGATCAATAAGTTCACGCACCATGCCGTTCCACTCTCCCTTGTCATTCTGTGCTCCGTATTTTCCATCTGACACCAGTTTTACCTCGTAGGAGAAGCCCAAAATGTTTGAGAGCTCTTTGAGTAGGTCAAGGCAGTAACCTTCAAAGCGGTCATTCCCATATAGCGGCTTATCCGATTTTTTATACATGACATAGGGATTTTCCTGGTAATGGACACAAAGGATGCACTACCTTAGGTTGAAAGATTCTTATGGTAATCAAATGTTTCCTGGTGACAAACTTTTTTTCTGTTCCTACCAGAATAGTAGTGACAACGAGGGTCCTGTTGGCCATCGAATCTGTAACATTTGTGGAGGAGTCCCTGTTGGTTTCTGTTAAATTAAGGCCAGTCTGGGAGTTCCAGATACCAATCTGTAAGGAAGAAGAAAACATGAATAACTAAACCAGAAGGAGAGACGCGATCTATGACTAAATCAACTAACACACAATCAGGGAAAGCAACGCAGGAGGAAACAGAAACACATACAGATACAGGTACAATTCCAGGCAGAACTTTAAATATGTATTTTCAGCATGAATCCTTTTTTTTTAATTTTGAGTTTTTAATTATTTATTTTGACCTGTTCTTTCTTTAGGGTGCAATTATCACACAGCACACAACAGTAATGTTATTAAGTTCTTGTTGATGTGGATTTTCTCTAAAACATGTGGTCAAAATTGTAGCCATTAGCAAACTTCTGACCGGAAAAAAGCTTGTGGTTCCTTTAGGGCATGCTAAGTGATAGTTAACCAAATATTAGGGGGGGCAGGAGAGAGGCGGGAGAGCATTAAAATTGTTGGAAACAAACAACATTAACCTTTTGAGAGGATCCTGACCTCTACCCTGTTGAAAATGTAAGCACTATGCTTAAAAGTTGGGTTCATAGCTGCAAAACCAAGCAATTTAAATGAAAGCCAGAATTATACCAGCAGCTCTCTAAAACTGAATGTTAGAGGTTTCACTAACAAAGCTACGTTTGGCCAAATATTAATTGAGGTGTGTGTTTGTGCCTAAATATATAGTTTTGTCCCTTTTTATATTAGAAAAACATTATAATAAATTCAAATGTCTGCACTCAATATTGTTGTTGTTTTTTAATCACCGCAGCTGTGACATATAATTATCCCCCCCGAGGGAAAAGGACAGTTATTGAATTATTGTGGCATTAATCCCCATGATGAATGATTGAAAACTTCTGACCAGAACAGGTGCTGTTAGCAAGAAAATAAATAAAAATACAGCAGAAGGAAAGGTTTGGATTTTTTTGCAAATTGACAAATACAGGGAAGGGAAACAGAACACAACAACTAGAATCAAAACAGCCAGAGCAGAAATGTTAAACATTTCTTCCCATCAGTTCCTAAATCTCTTTATGAAAAAGAGAAAACATCACAGAAAGCACAGGGGTAATCACTAAGTATTATTAATATCTTAGCCTGCAAAGGCAGCTAAAATACAGACCTTTTTCCACACTTTATTCAGGCGGCTGCCCGTCATAGACTTGCAAAAATAATAAAAAGAAAAAAATTTAATCACAAAGTCCTGAGCTTAACTCTAAATACAAGAATGGATGCTAACTCTAACTTCCTGGTAAGTTTTCAATTAGTTCTAATGTAATTTTTCACTTTTAATTGTTTGAACTTGCCTAAAAGCTTTTAGGTGTTATTATTCCATTACCAGATAATAAACCTCTTAATGCACTGCTGTAATGTAGTGTGCTATTTTCAGTGAGCTTAAAGGAAGGTAAAAAATAAATATCAGGAAGGTCCAATTATTTGCATCACGGTATAAAAATATTACAAATTTCTTCATGTGAATTATATTTTGAACATCACATATCAGGGTCTATGTTTTCATTTAATTATTACTGGGCAAAAAATGGTTGAAAACCTGTTGAAAAATTAATAATACCAGTAATCAGAGAAAAATGTGTTGTTGTCTTAGTGTCCGTTAACTTAAATAAAATACATTTATTTCACAAGTGTGCCGTGGCAAAGTATTTGCCCCGACAGATTTCTTTTGTTTTTGCCTTTTTGTCTTAGATCATCAAAAAGACTTGAATGTTAGACAAAAATAACTTGATACGGTTTTCAAATGAATATATGACCTAGACAGGGAGAAAAGCCTTGCGAATTAAAACTCTGAAAAACGCCAGTGTTGTTCACTAACAGTACATGTGTCAGAGGGTTCACCTTCTCCAAGCCATCCTCCTTTAGGCTGATCACATCTAAATCAAATTCTTTGCGCAGACCGTCTGTCTTGTTAATGGCGATTTGTCCTGTCAAACCGTCCCATTGTGTCTGAGGCAAAAAAGAGGACAGAAAACACAGTTACTCTTTTGTTTTATGAATAACTGAAAAATCAAGCAAAAAAAAATGAGAATTTTTTAGAGAATTAATAATTAAGCAGAGAACCACATTAACCACATTAAGTGTATTTCAATGGATTTTTTTTTTTTTTTACATATGCTGGTTTACCTGATGAAATATAAAATATTTCCATCTAGAACATTGTGATATTGAAATAAGCTAATTTCATCCTGAGTAGGAAGCATTGCTCAGACATATCTGATGGATGGATGGATGGATGGATGGATGGATGGATGGATGGATGGATGGATGGATGGATGGATGGATGGATGGACGGAGCTAACTCACGTCCTTCAGCAGGTTTATGAAGCGCGATCCGAAGCGCCAGGGTTTGTGTCGGTGGCACTGCAGGGAGCTGACGGTGACCTGTGAGGTGCGTTGTGAGGCAGCAGCCACCATGTAAACAGCATCATACATCAGAGCCGCCTCAGTCTGGAAGAGAAACACGTCCATCATCATAATCCATCTGCGGGATCACAAATCGCATGCCGCGCACTTATCACATCAGGACTGTTGATGCATGTGCACGGCCTCATGTGGTTCTTCGAATCAGATGCAATCACACAGAAAACCACAATCACTCATGGTGAGCACAGTTTGGAGTTCAATTTTCAGACTGTACACACAACCTGTTGCATCCACTGCATCAAATAAAATGAAATGAATCTCAATAAAAGCCTTTTTGCCTCTCTAAAATTATTTAATATGTAGATAATTCCTTTCTTTATGATAACAAAAAATACATTGTTTCATTTAACATAATTTTAAATTGATTGGTTTTCTGGCACAGGTTTGACTTTTAAGTAAAATGTACAAATTGTCATTACAGTTAAGGTGGGGATTTGGGCAGGCCATCTGGAAGCTGAATGTTAGCCTTTTTTATCCATTTAAAACTCTGTTTTTAAGTGTCTGGAATCATTGTCCTGTTGGAACAGCCAGCTAGGTCCATGTTTTAACTATCTAATCAGATCATTTCCCCTCCGAAGAAACAAACTTGGTTATAAAGGGTAGGCAAGTTATCCGTACGCCTTCTACTCTGAAATCAGTATCATCAAAACTGCCCACATGGATAAGCCAAATGTCTTCTGGAGAGAATGTTAAAGGTCAGATAAGACAAATATTTCCCACTATGAAAAATAATAAAAAAATAATCAAATACCATATCACAGTATTTGATACTTTCCCTGTAACTTGCTGAGCAAGCATTTAATGAATGTGTGTGGGATCTAAGCATATATTTAAATACGCAATTATTGACCCTAATCAGGAAAAATAAACTGTTTTAATAAATCAGACCAGTAACAAAAGTCATTTCAGTGTCTATATTGAATGTCTGTAGGCTTCTACCCAGATTTGTATGTCAGATTAAACTTACGGTCATCATTCCCTCCATCATTCCAGTCTCGACTTTGGAGGGAGCCTGCAGGCGCTCCATGGCCCACCTCTCCAGCACCGAAGCCACTCTAGGATTGTCCACGTTGAGCAGCCTAAATCCCGTCATGTTGACCCCACTGTAGCGGTAAGGCTCCAGGTCAAGGGCGAACAAGTCCTGTAAAATTCAACAACTGGGTCAAAGATGAAGAATCAATACAATGTGCATTAAGTTGAAAAGAAAAAACGTCATGTTTTCTTTAACTAAAGGCTTTTAAACGTTTGTTTCAGTGTAACTCATTTGTTTCACTTTAAAAATATTACATTTATTGAATAATCATAAAACAAAGCGCTTATACATGCCATAAATCAGCTCATTGATGGAGTATTTTTTCTTACCAATGTGGTGAAGAAGTAGTGATAATACTCAGTCATCATTCCCATAGACAGGATCTAAACAGAAATAAAGATGGTGTTCAGTTTTCCTTTTAGTTACACTTTTTACAGGGATGAGGTGAGAATAAAATATAGTCTTTTTTACATTTTAGATCACACCCAAACCACAATTTTGGCAATACATTCATTTACTTTGATCCATTTTGTGCTATTTGGATAGTTTGTATTAACACGAGTCCCAGTGAGTAAATGTCATAATTTTGTTATTTTTCCAGTTAATCTGTGCAATGTCTCTTCCTGGACTGGGAGCAGGAAATAGGATTTCAGAGTAGAATTGGACTACTCTTGCTCAGGGTCAACATTAAGCCCAAAACCACATCAACACATGTCACTTATATTTGAGAATGTTAAAACTTCTATCTGTAGTACGTGTATCTGTAAAACTTGATTACCTGCTTTAGGACGTCAGCTGATGTTTGGTAAGAGCAGTCAAAGATAACAAAGAACTCCTTCCCCTTCTTCATCTCTTTCAGTAGGGGACGGGCATCTTTGCTTCCTGATGGCAGCTGTCGGATCTTGATTTTGATTGTATATCTGGATGGAGCTTTGATCAACTCTTGCAGACGAATCAGACCTTTAAATTAAACAGCAGGCCACAATTATTGGACTATACACATTTCAGTAGAGCTAAACCAAGAAGTAAATAACATTTTTCTATCCCGTGTTGCCCTACTATTCACTTTTATGTATCTTATCGGGAGTTACAGTCCAACACATTTTGTCACATTTTGTTGAAGGGAAAAACACAGAGTACAGATATTTTGCATTTTATTTCTACAAATAGAGTCCGGAAAAACATAAGTGGGCATTTGAATTGATAGCTGCAAGCCTTTAATTATGTCTCTGCCAGCTTTGTACATCTGAAGACTGGTGTTGCCCATTTCTCTTTGCAAAATGGCTCAAACTCAGCCAGAGTAAATGGAGAGCACCTGTGAACATTAATTTATAAGTCTTGCCACATATTCTCCATTGGATTTCGGTCTGGAGTAACAAATCAATATGCTCTCAACTAAGCACTGCTTCAAGCTCTAGGTGAATGCTTAGAGTTATTATCCTGATGAAAGATAAACCTTAGCCTCAGTAACATGTCTCAGGAATAGAATCAAGTTAGCATAATAGTACCACTAACATGTTTCACAGTACATGAAAGATTGGCTTTGTTCTTTCTAGTAGTGATGGGCTATCTGAATCCAGGCTTCGAGGATTGTACCGAGTAAAAAGGGGGCGTGTCCGATGGAGCCCCGCTTCGAGCCTTGTGTTGTCTTGCTGAAAACCACGTGACTGGCAACAAACACGGCCTCGCATTGCATGGGTCAAGTGACTGCTTCATTTTGCGTGTCGGTTTTCAAAATAAAAGCGCGATGAGCCATGCTGCTTCATGGGTTGTTGTCCATTTGGTCGCGCATCAGAGGAGAATATTTGTCTTCAGTGGCCAAAATAAAATGAACATTGACCAACATATTTGATGTGTATTGATGATGGCACTCATCAAAATGTAATGTTTGATACTGATTTTCTCAATTGTAGATTATGTTGTTTTTTTATAACTATATTTTTGTGATTTTATGATGTAAATCTCTTTGAACTGCATTGTTGCTGAAACGTGCTACACAAATAATCTTGATTGATTGTCTGAAATGGAGCCAGCAAGAGGAAAATCTCTGACATCTGGGAATACTTTGAGATTATCCTCACAATCACCTTCTGCAAAGTTCCACTATTATTTGTAGTTTGATTAGCAAAGATAAATCAGTCTTGCACAGCAGAAACAGATTTAATCCTGTTGCAGAACTAAAATTCAACATGTAGCCAAACATTAGTGATGAGAGCCAACTAGAAATCCAAGAAAAAGTGAATGCACCAACAGCCACTGCACTCCCAAGACACTAAAACATCAAATGTCTTTATTATCAAATCCGTCTATGACATAAAAGAAAACCCAACACAACCACTGACGTTCAACATATACCAGGATTAGATTGGCTACAAATAATTTTAATAATTAAAACAAACATCGTTTAACCCAGTTAAACGACATTTAACTGAAGTCCTAAAAGGGGTGCGGGTTTTAATGTTTTTATCTTTTTTAATCTTTATTTTTTTCAACACATTTACATTTCTTGGGTGTACAAACCCTGCTGTAAGATGAATGTGAGAGAAATATAATGAAACAGTGACATTTTTTTTTGCTCAATTTGTCAAGTGTAACTTTGACAGATTGGTTTTTGAGATGACCTGTAGGGGGCAGTGATAGGAAATCTCAACCAATACGTTTAGAACCACACAGTAAAGGAAGCCAATCCTGATTAGTTTTGCTAGGTTAGCAATACAATGGGTAAAATTAAATTAATGATAACAATACAATCCGTTTTTTGTACAAGTAAAGCCATAAAGGATGTCTGTTTGTTGCCATAGTTGACCGTTATACAGCTAATTGCTATCCTTTTTTGTAGCATTAGAAAGTTGTCGAGGAAGCGAGAATGTTTGACTTCCATGTTGGTAAGTTCTTGGTTGATTTTGAGATAAAAAACTTATTCGTATCAACTGAAATATGCCTGTAAATTCCACCTTATGAAAACATTCAAATAAATTATGCGACTTTCGTTATCGTTTTATATCCTTCTATTTAAAATGTTATGTTAATTTCGGTATAGTTACTTCGTCTCCCTCTGGTGGACACGAGGGGAAACTACAAAAGTCACTTTTCTGCATTCGATTTAATAAATGAATAGCCTACTATTTTCTGGTAAAACTGAGAAAAAGTGGGTTTCGTTTGTATAAGTGGACTTCATCCTAAACCATTCTAAAGTGGTTTAGAATGAGTCCATTATGATTAGGAGTTGTGCAGAAAAATAATTAATATTGCTTACGAACTGCTAAAAAAAATATGAAAATTGTGTTTGTGATTATTTTCAGAAGCACATTTGGACACCGACAGTTCCACGAAAAGCTGGGAAAACCGCATTTGAAAAAGAAGCTGTTTATTTTAAAGGTAGGGAACCTGTTTTGTTCGCTGGGTGGAATTTAAACATTTCAACTTTATTTCTAGTACCTATTTTTATCCCCTATGAAGATATGTTGTATTTCTGTTTGATTTATGTGCAATAGATTTTATTATCATATAGTCGTGCTGTTGTGGTCTGCTGGTGAGTGACAAATGTTGTACATAGCAACAGTGGAGTGTAGTCTCTCACAATGGAAGCCTGTGTTTCAATATCAGTAGGGTATGTTGCCCAAGTGTAACAGCTGGAGAGTGATGTGTTTTCTTTTAAGCTGTGATAAGTTTGACTATTTTTCATGTCCAGTTGCATTTGACAGTAGCCAATTATTCTATCTTGTTGTAAATCTGTACGGTTATTCCTGAGAGCTGTGGGGCTCAGTTAAATTATTTTTGCTGTTTCCTGTATTTTTAGAGTACATAATAACTGTTTAAAGTGGGTTAGTTTAATTCAGATTTTAAGTAACGACCAAAAGTATAGATTTTTGTTTTATTTTGGAATATTGTTTTGTTTCAGAAGTTACCTGAAAAGACCATTAGAAAAACCTAGAGTAGCTGTTTAGGAATTCTTTTCTCTTTTTTCCCCGCTCCTATTTGTAGTACAAGTCAGTAAATAAAAAAACATAAACACATAAATAGGAAATTAATTAGTATCTGACAACCATCCATTGCATTTACATGCATGTTATTATTTTCCAATTATTTTGCTATTTTATTTATTTCGTACAGAAAATAACACTAGGAACAAAAAGATTTAATTTGATTTTTTTTCCAGTATTTAAAAAAAAAAGTTAACTAAAATTATCTATATTGACTGATATCAGCTCACTGGTTCTCAGCTAGATTTCACCGGACCACACCAACACTTGAATGCTTTACTGTAAACCATTCCTTTGTGGATATGGTTGCATGTTTAGCATTGTCATCCTGGTGGAAACTGAACACATTTGCCTTAAGATCAGGACTTTTGCAGCCTCTGCCAGGGTTGTCCTAATTGTTTAGCTCAGAGGTTTACCACCTGTGCAGTTTCCGAAGACAATTTGTTGAAATTGACTTTATTTAGGTGTAGCGGAGGAGTAGGAATGCACCTTTCAGATTGGCAAAAAAATTAAAACCATTGACCATTTTCCTTTAAATTGACAACTTTGCTACTTTGTCTATTACATAAAATCCCAATGAAATGCATCAAAGTTTGTGGTTGTAATATACCAAAATACGAAAAAGGTACAAGAGGTGTGAAAAACATTTTCATACCTCTTAATTTTGTGCATATGTCATTTTGACTCACCAGTCGCATCCTCATAGACCACAGTGACTGCTTTCCACTTGTAGAACTGCACTATGTCTAACACAGCTCTGCTGATGGAGGCGTATTCAGGGTGGAGGTTAATGTAGAAGCTGTCCTTGTTGTCCACTGAGGGGTGTTTCCATCGGGTCTGGATGTGAGGGACTTCCAGTGCGTTACAGATGGACTGAACCGCACTGACCGATGAGCTGTGAGATGGACCAAACACAGCCCCAACCCCCAGAGCCAACTGGTCACATGCTGGAGGAACACATGGAACAAACAAATAGCCAAACAAAGGGTCAAATTCATAGCTCTGCCTTAACTATAAAAAGATTAGGTAGCGAACGATCCTTACCTCTTCTGGAGGCTTCAAAACTGTCAAATAGATTTATTCTCTGGATGTCGTAGGTCAGCGTGGTGTTTGGCATTAAGGTCCGGTTCCTGTTTATGTTGGTTACAGCAAATTTAAAGGCCAGTTCTTCAACGCTAATTGGTTCATTTTCAAGGGTCTCAAAGATGCCCCCTGTAAGAGAGAAAATATAGGTTGAGAACCTTACGAAAACCTTATTAGGTACAGTATATAGTCTCACCATTGTTACCAACACAGTATTTACATTTCGCACCATTGTGTCTGTTTTTTCCCTCAGTTTGAACTGAATTCTCACAATTGCATTGGTTCAGTGTCATTTTTTTTTCTGCCTTGTAATACCTGCTAAGAGTCCTACATGAGATGACTGGATTTAGTTTCATTCGGCTCAGAGCTTGACCCTCCCTGACGTGAGCTTATTTACATAACCTGATTTTCACAAACTGACACAATAGCTTTCAAAAAAGTATCAGAGGGTTGGATAAGGTCGATGTACCAAAAGATATGTTTTCTTGCAGTCCAGTGGAAGAGAGAAAACAATGTTGGAGGTTAACATCTCCAGCACTATGACAACGTTGGAGATTGTAAAGTTTGGAATCTTGGCATATGCATACATATAACATATAAGCTATACATATAACAGCAGTGTTACTCTTTTTCATCCATTTAAATATAAGATTTCTTCCTGTTATGGTACATACTGAATTTAGACATGTTGGCAGCATTGTAGGAATCTCAGTCTCATTTTAAGGATGCTTATTCCCCTATAATATATACAAAGACTGCTGTTTCATATATTAATGGAATGCTTCTAAAAAAAAAGGGCTAGATTGGATTGAATTTCTTTAAAAAATTGTATTTCATAACATCAGCAAAGGTTTACAAAACCAGAGATGGCAAATCAGTAAAGAAACAGATCAGTGGATCTCTAGCCATAATGAACACTTTAAAGAGACAGTAACACTCTACTCCGAGATCTTTCTGTGTAAAAACCAGTGAAAGATTGCACTTTTCCCCCAATCAAAACATTCTAAATCCAATTACATCATCGCAATTCATAAACACTAAATATTATTTCTTAACTTAATTGACATCCACATTGTCTTCTTTATTTTCTGCAGCGTTATCTTTCATCTACTGTGACTGCGCGCTCCTCTGCCTCAAGGAGGAGGGGGGTTGTTCCAGTGTTTGGGGGGAAAAAAAATCATTCTGAAAACTATCCAAATCTTAATCCAGCCTGCTGCCCCAGAAACATGGCTGCCCTGGCACAGCTGGCAGTATACACATATGTAACTCCAGCCAGGCATGAGTACTACATAAAATATGTAGATAAAAAAGCTCATGAAGAACATTGAGATTAAGGCCAGGGAAATGTTGGATTGTCACCACTTCTTGTTAGTGAATTATCTTAAAACATATAGGCCTTTTGAGGTGAGGTTTATGAAAAGACACTCGATATACATCTCTAGAATTGCACTGAAAAGTAGATTTATTTCAGTAATTCAATATTGACTCATCACATAAATAGTATTATAGTTTATTTGCTTATTTCAGTTGATTTTGATGACTTACAGCTAATAAAAAACGATTTGTTTCCCAGAAAGTAAAAATATTACATAAGACTCATAAAAAAAATAATATTTTTTTTTTACAAATGTTAAAAGGTTTTTAAATATTATGTCATGGCTTACACAATCATGGGAAATACTCCTCATTTGACAGTTTTCCAAAAGACAATATAAAAATGGAAAATTAAGTGGAAGGAAAAGTTGTGTTATCATAAAGGTACTTAATTAACTAGCATAGCAGCTTTGTGAGTATTGTGAAGCCAAGTCTAAAAAAGAATTTAAGTAGTTTCTAAAGGTGTGGGTTTTTCTGTGGAACGTAACTCCAAATTATTTGTGGAATTTTTCACAGAGCATATCTGAAATATGCAAAAGAAAATACAACTTGGGAAGCTAGCATAGCTGGGGACAATGCTAGTTGACTTGCTATTGGCTGACGTTTTGCCAAGCAGCCAATCTTGGAGCGCTATTTATTTTCCTTGGCAGTTCCCCCATGAGTGGCGATATGGAAGACTGATATTAGCTTCTGCGGGAGACTGTTTCCCCTGTGCTGATTAAACGTTTTCAGAAGATTTCAACTGTTTGTAACTGGCTATGGTTCCTAAACCCTACAAATATTGGCGGCATACTATTTTCCAATTTTTTGAGAATCTGAATGTTTGATTTTCATAATTTTGATCTTAAAGACATAAGACTCTCACTTAAAACTATTATATTAATTCCCCACAAAGTGACACATTTATATTAATAAAACAGGGACTAAAATATGGCAATTTAAAGTTAGAAAAGTTCAGAATTGTCAGCTTGTAATTATTTTTCAGAATAACCTAGATTATTAATACAGATTCAGTTCTGATGTTGAAACTAGCCTGACTTTAACACAGAGGACACAGACGTAATAGGTCATTGCCCTGAACGCTCTTTGAAGAATTGCCTGTGAAATTGTAATTGATTTTGGAAGGAGAGAGTCCTTTAAAAAAGCTCCCCTTGAGACCCTGATTGTGAATGACCTTTTTCTTCGGTGTAGCATAGCCTGGAACCCCAAACTGAGAGAGCCTTGTCCGGACTCCCTGGTCACTAAAAGCATGCTTGAAAGTGCCAATCCTAATTATGGTTACCAAGCCTCAGAGAGCAGCTGCTGGGATCTGTTGAAGTCCTTAATTCTCTGTCCACTGGAATATACAATTCTCAGACATGCATGCGATGCCTACCATCCTAAGTGAAATGTGGACACATGCTCCACCTGAGATGGTTTTTTATATGCGTAAAATGGGAAATAGGCCTGTTCTTGACCATCTGGTCCATTTTGTTAACCGGGTGTGCCAAGGCTGCAGCTTTAATATCGCTCCAGAAACAAAACAATCCAAGTGGCAGTCGCACAGCGGGATTTTTCCATAATATTTGAACACTTTAAAAAGCATCCATTATTAGCAAGGAGTGAAAATAAATGCTGCTATTCAAATATGTTCATTCACATTTTTTTTAATTGCAATCCTCATTTAAAGAATTTCCCTTACATTTTAGCCAAAAATGTCTTATTAATAAAACATTGATTGCCAAACACGGATGATACAATAATAATTATAAATGCCTGAACATTTTCATCTACTGTTGTTGTCAACAAAGGACAAATGTATCTGATTTGTTTTACTGTTTTTCATTTCCTCTCTGAAACTCAGTGGAAAGGCACAGAGAGGGTAAAAATCATTTTCCCTTCATTTCCACTTGAGTCAAGAACTTTAGATTTTCTGCTAAGTGTAATGAGTTTCTTGATTTGAAGAGTGCAAAAGAGAGGATTAAGAGCCATGGTTATTTATCCTCAACATGAGGAGTGTTGGTCTAAGAAATCAACCCTGTTCCGCATCAGGACATATGGAGAAAATGTTCTGACTCTGCAGAAAACCTAATATCTAGGATGACACACATCATGAACATTAGATGGCAACTCAAGAGTTCCTCTTGTATTGTGAAAAATGATTTTCAAATGAGCTTATACATGCATGGTGGTGAAAACTCGGAGCTTTCAATTATTAGACTATGCAAATTATTCTGCTTGTATCAACCAATAATAATTATGTTTGTCTATGCTTTAGGCTCTGACAAATGCACTCCAATGAGAATGGGTAAACGTTGTCCGCAGTGGCTTTTCATGATTGCCCCTGACTTCTGGAGAGAATATTTATAATGTGCAAAAGTGATTCTGAAATTGTTTTCCATATCTGGAAATCGGTTAGCTTTAAAATACGTCAGTACAAATGACAGTAGAAATTATTCATGTGTTTAGTAGAAATCCTTCACACTACCAACAGACTCAAACAAGCTTACAGAAGTTACAATAAGCAAATACAAGCCCAAATAAATGTTTAGTTTTTCAAAGATTGTGACAGATATGGAGAACGAGTGGCACTATAACTAATCTTTCCAACTTGTGCAGTGTAGCTTTTAATTTTAACGTGATTTGTGTGGAGTAGATGCAAATCTTTGAATGTATGATAGAAATTTGGTTGCATGCAGGATAAAAAGACGCAGTGAAACATAATTTTATGACCCAATTTAAGGTTTTAGCTACATGGCATGACTTTTATATATTATGCAATATAGTAGAATCGTTTATATTGGTGCAACATTGTGGCTTTTGTCGGCCAATTATTCAATTTTTTTCATCAAAGCTTTTGTTAATAACCTCAACAAAAGCTTATTATTAAAATTTGTATTTTATCTGATGCAGATTTGATGTAAATCAAAGTACATGCTGCTTCTTGATGTATTTATAGAACAGAAATTGTGATTTCCTTTTGTTCACGTATTTAACGAATGAAAATAGTCAAATTTTTCAGAATCTGTCCTTTTCACTCATCAGAGCTGATGAAGAAAAAGTCGTCAGATTCCAATTTATGGCCATTTGATTGATGCATAGCATTTTGTCCTAAAAGCTGCAACATAAAAAGACCTTCATGATACCTTCAATTTTTGTCAATTTTTTTAATCATTATTTAGTTTAATAAAAAAAAATGTCACAATAGATTGAAATTCATTATGTGTACTGAGAAAAATAACACAAGGAGTAAATATTTCACCCTGTCTGTTTAGTGTTGACACATGGGGCAATCTGCTCCCTTTCTCCGCAAGTTACCAAGAAAAACAAACAAAGGGATAAGAAGGTCACAGCATCAGGGATGATGAACATCTCTGACCTATTTTTGGTTTATTATCTGACTTTTAAATTGTGCCTACTTGCATCTTTCGGGAAGTAATGAGTAAGAAGGACTTGAAATTTTATCTCTGTATTTGATAGTTGAAGTTTTTCTTTTTTTTTTTTTGTTTAATGTTGCAGTCTTTTGGAAATAAATGTCTGTGTGAAGTCAGAGCCTCCCAAAAACAAATAAACAAAATGAATTATTCATTATCTAAAAGCATACTTCACAAAATGTGTTGCATTAAGTCATGCTGGTCTGCTGCTAACAGTACATAATATTAAATTCAATCATATACAGCACAAATTGATAATCTGAATCAACTAATAGCTTTACAATAGTTCAAATGGTATGAGGAATAATCCTTACCACACTCAGTTTTTTTTTTGTAAGACGAGGGACCATCATAGTTTTACTAAGCAACAAATTCCTGTCATTATTTTTCACAATAACAATATAAATTACAATACTTGTTCATCGCTGTATTTTGCTACCTTTGTTTATCTGTTTAGAAACTAAAGAATTAAAAAAAATAATGGTCAAAAAACAAAGTATAGGTTAAACATTGTTACACAGTATTAGGATTAATGAGCTCTGGAAAAATCTGTTATTGCTGCCATCAATAATTTCATAGATAACATTTAGGATCATTGCCCTTCCATTTGTTTTCTAATGGACCGAATAATGAATGCTAGCAGGTCACTAAGATAACAGATTCTGCTCTGGTTTCTGGCAGATTCTGATAACCTTTAGGCAGTGCTTGTTATAGACCTATTTTCCTTTCTTTTATTAGAAAATAACTATAATGCCAATGACTTTTATCCCTCTGGTCGTAAATTTATGGGTTACTCTGAAGAACTTGATTTTGTGACTCAGAAATATCTCTTGAAGAGGAGTCTTTTTAAGCGCAGAATCACAATGACATAGTGTTGTCTTTTTCTTCTCCTCACCATTCTGGGCTGCTACCCAGTGAGAGCTCCTTCCCCCCTCCCCTCCCAGCCCTTCAACGCCACCACTCCAGCATGGGTTCATGCCAGACTGTGAATGAAGGAGGAGGTCCTAAACAGTCTAGTTTGCTCGTTTGATGTGGAGCACTGAGGTTTCTCTGTGTACAAGATAGTTGCTCACAAGCCCACGAGCAAAAATATGATCACCATAAATAAGCAAATCTTGTATCATCTACATAAAACACACAGACTTCAGAAAAATAAATCTTAAATTGGGAAATATAGTGGAAACCCGAAGCTGCTGCCTGTGCTCTCCCCAGCGATGAGATTTATGTGCTGCCTAAGTACCATATTTGGGGAAGAGACTTTTCTGCATAAAGAAGATTAGTGTTAGTTGTTTAAGGGCTTGGGGGGGAAAAGATTTACCATTATTACCAACCCCAGTGAAAAGAGAGTGAAAGCCGGTCATATTCTCAACACTTGCCAAGTTAGGAAAACGTTAATTGAGTCAAGCCACACACCATATGGGGGAGATTAAGAAGTGTGGGGGTCATGCAGAGAATGACAAAGATTAGGTGACCTCGGAGAATGATAGACGATTGAGAGAGATTAACAATACTGAGCTCAGCTGGAGAAAGAGGGTGATAGCGAAGGCCTGACAGCCGTGGTAGTTATGCAACTCCACAATTATACAATATTAAAGACTTAAGAAGTTAAAGAAATTGAGAAAAACACAGTGCCCGTGGCTATAAAAGTGGAGAGCAGGGAGTCCTGAGGTCTAAATTTTAAAAAGCTATATTTATGATGCAATCTTCTTACCCATCGGAGGAACACAAAACTAATGGCAGAGAAGAAAAGAAGTAGCGATCTTTAATTTGCTTGCAAAAACCAGCTCATTGTTGCAGACTTGCATCAGAAATCAAAGGGGAATAATGAAACGGGAGCAATGGGATTCACTTGAGGCTAAATGAGCTTGAAGGAGGGCTGGCCCGAGGTATAAGTAAACTTTGTGACAACTTAGGGTCCCTTGGTTGCTTTGGAGCCCCTTGCCCCAAAAATTACATAAGACATATTGCCAAATATATATTATGTCTTACATGTGACAATTATTGCCATATGTAAGTACCATTAGTTTACTTGCATGTGAAATCCTTCATAATTTGAGAATTGTGTCAACAAAGTCCTACTTTTAAGCTGAATTAATAATTTTTTCTTTTTTTTCTGAGCTGGAAAAACATTTCATTCACACCTTAACTGAGTAATTACATTTTTATCTGTTTGAATGTGAATGTAATCGAAAAAAGAAGCACAATCATGGACAATGTGATGCTGTGGTGGAGAGTGGGCCCCAAATTAAATTGTACTTACATCCTTGAGCCAGCTCTGGTTTTCAATATAAAGGCTGCTCACTTTTCTGTTTTGTGTATTTCACACTGCTATACTACAAAATATGTTTGTTTTTTTTCTAGAACATGCTGTAAGTTTCAACTGATGATTAACTAATTCATCCATTTTACTGCAGGCTATAATGTCAACATGATAGCATAGGAGCGAGAGAAGGGCATTGGCAAAACAAAGGTGATTAGCATGATTTTGAATAAGAAAATTGATGTCATTGAAGGGCCAACCGCTGTATCCATACCAAAAAAACCTGCTAGTTATGCTACAATGTCATTGTATTCTACATAAACATTCATATTTAACTGACAGATATTCTCTAGTGTTTCTGAGCGTTAAAGTATCACATTTTATTGACAGCAGAAATGTTTTGACTGTAGCTAGAATCTGTCTTTATGTAGGTTTTATGATTGATTTTTGTTCATTTCTCCTCATATATAAAACATGCAATATATTAATGCTACAAAATGTCCTTTATTACATTTTAAATTATTGAACAACCCCCAGGCTCATTGAAAAACAATGAAAAGTCACACACTAAAAGAGCTAATGAGTGCAAGGCGGAAATTACTTTTAAAAATGACTCTTTTTAACTTACCAATTCTCAGGACTTGCTGCGAAGTGAGCCAAAGCTCCCCCATAAAATACACCAGTGAAAATAACAGTCCCGCTCTTTTCAGCATGGTCAGTCCTCCAAATTTGAATTTAACATTGAGATCAAGTTGTTTTTTTGTCCTCAGTAATTCATGCTGATAACTTGCCAGTCCTTGTATCCATGGCGAAAATAAACTGGAATCCATCCCATATCCATCCCTCGCACATTGTGAAAAACAAAACAAACCCAATGATAAAACATATGTGTCACAGTTTTTAGCTGCAGTTGCCACTAATCAAAAAAAAAAATCCCATTCTAGGATCTGTTATATGCCTCCATTCTTTTACTTTCCAGATTCATTCTCAAAGCGAATTTCTTATTATGTTTTCCCGGTGAACACTTGAGTTGTAAGCTGCGACGGAGGAGGAGGAGGACCGTGCACTGTGCTCCTTCTGTCAATTATGAAAGAATAGAAAACTCTTTCTGTCAGAAATTTTCAAAATAAAAGTTAGAGAATAAAATATTACTATGCAAAAGGAGTCAAATCCTAACTATACTTTGAGATAATATTTCAGACAACTTCTATTAATTATTTTTCATTTATTTCTCAAAGAAGAAATGTCAAAGTCTGCATTTCTTAAATGCTGGTCTATATTATGTAATTTTGGAATGCATCCAAATATGAATGCTCTCTAACTTTATTCTTATGTCTATTGTGGACGTTATTCTGTTTTTTGTAAAGTCTATTTATAGTTGAAGATGTAAATTTGGATGTTTATTTTCGGATATTCAAATTTGGAATTTATTTTGATTTTCAGCTCAAGGTTGTTTTTTAGAACTTTCTTTTTTTCTACCTCTACTTTTTAAATTATGTTAAGACTCTAATTATTAGAAATATCTCTGCATTCACCCTGGCTCATCTTAGTGTTTATATTAATGCTTTTATTCTGAAATCAAGCCTGTCTTGTTTCTGCTCTAACTGCATGTGCCTTTGGCTGATTTGACACTGCCGAATACCCCCACCACTACCACCACCTCCACCCCACACAGTCGCTCGATTGAGGGCACAGCCAAGCCGTTGATCTCCAAACATGGATACGTTCTGAAGATTAACTTCAAATCTGGCAACATTCGACCTCAACAACATCTTTGCTTTGGTACACCGAGGAATGATTAAATCTTTGCTCCAGTCCTGATGGAAATGCAAATTTAATCCACAAACTGCATGGAGATGCTCCCGATAAGATTAACTATCTCAGACTGCTTATATGACACCATATTTAAGTTAAATGCAATGTTAGTGTTACTTTATTTCAATCTGCTTTATTCCTTAAAACAGTGGTTTGAGAAAGAAGTTTGTCAGGCCCACCGGTCCTGATAGATATTTTAGCCCTTGAAGCATTAGGGCTAAAATGCTTGTGCCTCATATATGATTAGATAAAAACATAAATACATGAGGTATATATATTTAATTTAACCAGTAGGTAATTAAATAAATGTTAGATGAAATCATAATTTTCTGACTTAGGCAAAAATCCAAATTTAGGAAAAAACAACAACAATTTCATCACATACTTTGTGTAACGTATAAACTTGTTTGGTATTTCTAAATTATTCCTGTTATGTGTAGTTTCTATCAAAAAATAATCATGGAACACAGTGGATGGAGAGTAGTATTCCTCTAACACCCGCTTCATAACATTTAGAGATATACAACAATGTGTCCAGGATCACATCGCTTTCTTTTGTTGTCATCTAGTGGTTTAAGTGTGGAAGTACAGGGGTGGTTCTAGATGCATAATTATTGTATTTTTACATAGTTTTTTTATTTCTATTAGAAGAGTTATAGTAAGTTACTTTTGACAGTATGATTTTATAGTATAGATAGTATAATTTTAAAATGCAGCATATATATATATATATATCATACATGGAGAGAGAGAGAGAGAGAGAGAGAGAGAGAGAGAGAGACAGAGAGAGAGAAAGAGAGAGAGAGAGAGACAGAGAGAGAAAGAGAGAGAGAGAGAGAGAGAGAGAGAGACAAAAGAAACTTTGACTTGGACTAACTCATCTTTTGTAGACTGTCCCACTTCAGGGTAACAAGAAAAAACAAAACAAAATATACCAAGTTAATCTGCTTTATTATGCAAAATATACCTATTTACTATCAATCTTAACTCAATTTCTTTTAATAAACATCCATCCATGTTCTATCACTGATTAGGAAGGGTGGTACTGATCTCCAGTTGTCAACAGGTAGGATGCACCTTAAGTTGCCCGAGACAAAAGCACATGGGACAAACAACCATTAATACACTCATAACTATGGACAATGTATTATCTCTGAATAACCTGCCGTCTAAATTTGGTATTTAATAAAATACCGCACAACCCAGAGAAGTGTGATGACTGAGTTACATCAGTTCAGGCAAACTATTGTGAGAAACTTTTTGAAAGATACTGCAATTCCAACAACTACTAAAGACAATTCCAGCAACTACTAATGAATTGTGCATAATCTTCTGAATCTAAAGAAAGACAAAAGAAATTGTCTAAATCTAAAGTATTGTTTCTTTATTCTGGCATTGATTTATTTTAGTGACCCTGGCATAAAACAGAAAAAGTTTAACGTAATTAATTAAAACAGTGATGTTATTTTTATACAATGAATGCATATATCTGGTGTCTATTTTATATTCAGAGTCTGAGGCACTGATGTTCCTGAAAGATGATTTATTTTTTCCAATAAATTTGATTGGGTCAAATGTCTGTTCATATTATAACCATAAATTCACAGTTTGTGTATGCACTTATTAGTTCTATACACATTAAATTACATCATAGATCATGTTTGCTTATGAAGGAAACTGAAATCTATACAGCAGTGTTTCATAAAGATTCAGAAACGGTAAATAAACAACAGAATAGTTTTGTAAGGCTATCAGATCATAAATACAATTGCTAAAAGCAAAGGAATGCCATAAAATCATATGTTATCTATAACTGGATAAATGGATAAATCAACCCACATTAAATCATCTTGACCTATGTTCAGATCATGTGCATATTTTTCCCTGTCAAAATTCATAAAACGGAAACATACTGGCTTCACTTAATAGTAGCAGTTAAATGCAACTGGGTCACACAACCCATTGAATGGTTTGATGTTTGCGGTAACATACAGTGAGTTCCCGGGAATATGAATGCTTCCAGCCTGGATAGAGGATGTCGGCTGGTTCACCAGCGCTTCACTGTTTGTCATTTCTGGAGCAACATTGTGGAGTGGTATAGGATGTTGTAGATCTAAAGTTTTGCTGTTGTGAGAATTCCTAGTTGACTTGAGGGTTGAGACGGGGTGATAGCTTGTCATAGTTGGTTTGTTGTCTGTTGGGAAACATCGGCAGGTAAAAAGCAAGGCTGAGGCAAAGAGGAAAGTTCCAGCAACCCAACCGATGTAGAGGGCTCCTCCCATTTCTCTTTTTTGGGTATCAGTCAGTGGTGGATCATACAAATCCCTTAAGATGACTTGACCAGTCCATGATACAGGTATAAAAATACAGATGCAGGCCATGAACTGTATTCCTCCAGCAACCATTAGGATCATAGTTTTAACCCATTTGATATCCTGAAACCAAGGAATGCATTTCATTCCTGCTAGAGCGAACAATAGCCCTAACCCTGACAAGGTTACTGAGGAGCACATCAGGCCTCTTCCAGCTTGCAGATCAGGGGACAAATGCAACAAGGAGTAATACACCTTACACTGCATCCTGATGTTTGCCTGATTGTAGCAGTTCATCCACAATCCCTCCCAGCGTCTCGCCATCTCAGTTTTGTTTTCTCCTCTGGTAATTGTGACCTTCCACATTGGCAAGCCAGTTGTAGCAGACGCACCAATCAGTCCAATGAGGCCAGTGCAGATTGCAGCGATCTCAGACAAACCTTGAGTCATTGTTTAGTATCCAAGAGTCCCGGGCTCACATTTACAGCTAATATTTCCGTACTACTTAGCACAACATTTGAGAGCTAAAGAACGTGCCTTGTTGAGGTGAAGACATGTCTAGTGCAATGTGAATCTTTTCCACAAGCTTGTTTGGTGTAACAGCCTGCTTGTTATGGGTAGATGCTGTGCAACCCCCTGATTGGTTCAGGGATTTTTGGGTAAATACAATGCCTGTATGTTCTGTGTTTATGAAACACCAGCAAAAACCATCCATAACCTCAGGAGCTCTTTTTGTATTTACATGTTTTATAGAAGGCACTCTGTTAGCCATAAGTTTTAATTTTACATCAATTTGTAATGCTTTTTGAACAAATTTTACTGTTGACAAAACATTAGCCTCAGGTATGACTGTTTGCTCTAGTTAATTGGAGGAAAATTACAGTTTGAACATTGGGGCTTGACCTCTTCAGTTCAGTGGAGTGCCATTCAATTTCCACCTGCTATTGAAACAGTAACAAAAGTTGAAAATCTTCTCCTCTAAACTTGTGCAGTTCACTAAGAGAACTTTACATGTAATAAACAATAATTATTTTTATTTAGGTAGGTGTATCCACTACTCCTCCCCACACTTAGCTGTTCCCCTTAGTGTGACTTGGCACTGCCTACTATGGTGGAAATTATGATGGATTTTAGCTGACCCTGTCAAAAATGTGGCATGCATTTATATGTCATTCAATTTAGTATCAATTTTGAAAGAAAATAATTTAAATCAGTGGAAAACTATTTGATGGCATTACAGCAATTAAACCAGCTTCCAATGGTGTTCTGACAATGCAGGCAAAGACGATATGTGCTTATGTTGTGTTTACAGTTTTGCAGTTCATGAGGGAATAGCACTTGAATGTTAGTTTCTTCAGCAGTAGAAATAAATAATAATAATAATAATAATACAAAGTAAAAAAAAAATGACAGCCATAGGAATGACTTAAGAAAGTCTGTTTTTTTTTCTGTAATTATGTGTGATACAAAACAAAGAAAGATTAGCACACAGACTTCCTTAAACACGACTCACTTTCCTGTTTTGTCCACTGGGGAGCAGAGAAGAGCTTTGAGTTTATGAAATAAGAGGTTCATAGTATGTCAAATAGGATTGGAGTTTCTGGCATTTTCTGACATTCAAAATGAAAGACACCACCAATATTTTGTGATATTGTAGACACAAAATACTAACATAATTTATGTTTTTCATTTGTTTTACATAATTATTTGTGTGTTTCAATATTTACTTGTCACCATTAGATTTTTATTTATATTTTGGGCCTCCGGCCAATCTGTAAAAAAGAAGTGAAGCATTTATATATCGGGATATCCTTTTAATAAACAGTACAAAATTATATATATATATATATATATATATATATATATATATATATATATATATATAAAATCACAAAATGATTGTTTTTACATTGATCCTAAATCTCATAAAAATGTGAAATAATTTCTAAAAATAAGTATTGATCAGGCTGTATTCTTAAAGTTATGGCAAAACGAATTACAGTAATAAGTATAAATTCATTTTACTCTTACTACAAATTTACTACATAAAATAAACCAAAACAATCAAAAAATGTGAAAAAGCAAAAAAAGCACAATACAATAGACTTATGTTCCCAAGAGCAGATTTGATACATTGAAGAAATAAACCCATATCAGAGTGATGTGATCTTAAGTGGTTTATAGCTCAGGAAAATTTCTTTTTCATGAACTTTACTTTTACATACAAGTTTACATAAGTTTACATATGAACTTTACTTTATATGTACACTCCATTGTGGCTGAGGCTGCGAGACTCTGGGTGAACCATGGATTCCTTATAGGCTATGAAAACAGGAGTTTGAGGAACAGGATGAAAGCTTGACTGGAAAGATGAAGGTGTATTGCCGGTGTAAGTTGTATACAGAGTGGGGGTTTGGGTCACATATGAAGAGTTTCCTGGAGTGTATATGCTTCCAGGGTGGTGAGAGCTCCGCACTGAAGATTGATGAGCCATGCTTCTTTGATAGAGGATTGATGCATTTTCAGGAGGACCAGGAGCGTAGACAATAGTTGGGTTCATCAGGGCTCCATTGCTTGTTATTACTTGAGGGACATTTTGTGGAGGAAATAAGTTTTGTTGCCCAACCAAGCTGTTGCTCCCAAGAGAACTTTGATGTGCATTTGACTGGACACTTGGAATGCTGGAGACGGGGTGATATCTTGTCATTGCAGGACTGTTCGCTTCTGTCCTGTAATTCAGCAGTTTAAGTGGGGGATATACGTCAAATGACCCTTTTTCTGAGGGTATCCGTCTACAGATAAACAGTAAAGCTGAGGCAAAAAGTGAGGCTCCCGTCACCCAACCAATGTAAAGAGCTTCTCCCAGCTCCCTCCTCTCGGCATCAATCAACAGTGGATTGTAAAAATCACTTATAATGACATGACCAGTCCAAGACACGGGTATAAAAACACAAATGCAGGCCAGGAACTGCATTGCTCCAGCAACCATTAGAATAATTGTTTTAGCCCATTTGCTACCTTGAAAACAGGAAATGCATTTCATCCCTGCTAGAGCTACCAAGAGCCCTACCCCTGACAAGGCCACAGAACAGCACATCAGACCCCTGGCAGCTTGCAGGTCAGGGGGCAGATACAACAAGGAGTCGTACACCTTACACTGCATCCTGATGTTTGCCTGTCGGTAGCAGTTCATCCACAGGCCCTCCCAGCGCGTCTCCATCACAATGATGTTTGCTCCAATGAAAGCGGTGACCTTCCACATAGGCAAGCCAGTCGTAGCAGAGGCGCCGATCAGCCCAATCACTCCAACACACATCGCTGCGATCTCAGAGATGCCTCGAATCATTGTTTTTTTTATTCAGAACTCCTATGTGTAAGTCCAAAACGTTTTATGATCTTGTAGGCAGAAAAAGAGAAAAATGGGTACTGTCGATCTTTATCAGGATCTTTGAAGAAAAAATTAGTTTAAGGTGAAGGTATGTCCAGGCAGCGAGGCTTTGTCCTAACCGTTTGCTGAAAGAGGCTGTTTGTTATGGGAAACATCACCTGATTGGTTTGGAGAGATGCAGGTAAAGATGATATGTTCTTATTTTGTGTTTACAGGTAAGCAGTTCATGTGGGCAGGACACTGATCATTTTTCTCAAACATAACTTCTGAGTAAAAATAATACACAACTCCAACATTTAACAATGTCAGATTTTTTATTTAAATGTGATCAATGTCATATAAAACAAACAAAAATCAGTATACTGTAAAATGAACAACTGTGAAAGCTTTCTGCTTTGTGCACCGGAGAGCAGAGTTGAGCTTTGAGGTGAAGAAATAAGAAGTTCACGTTATATGAAAAAACATGTATTTTCTGAAATATTAAGACCAGTCATATACTATTACATTTGAAATTGTATTTGTTTGAAATGGAAGAACACATATGCAAGTATCAACATTTCATTGTATTTAAGGTTTCAGAAAGAAGTTGTGCTTCTTCTAGAAATTGAAATGCCGTGACCTTTTAGCTTAACTTGATCATTTATACACTTTGCAGAAAAAAAAAAAAAAATTCTAAACTTGAAGCTCAACGAACAAAATAACAGGGATGTGTTGGTCTAAATTCAAAGTGACTTGCATATTCTGGTCACATGATCCTGTTCTCTGTTTACTTGGCTTGGTTGAGTTCCCCTTGCGTCCACGCCCTTAGTGAGAAGTGTTATCTGAGAATCTCATGCTTGTGCTTCCTATTCAGTAGCTCCCAGGAAAGCATTACAGAATGCCCATCTTTAGTCAATATTCAGATTAAATAGACTTGAATTGATTTTTTTATATAGCTATTAGATTCAGTGTAACATAATCAGTCACTGTTTTAACTTGTACTTTATAAGTCATTATGGCACACCTGCCATTGTTTGAATGTGTAAATAACACTGGGTGAAACTGGTACCAGAAGTTTGGGGAAAACAAAGGCCTTATTGAGGTTTGTAATTCTGGTGAAGTTTTGGCTCGTAAAACACAATTTAAAATGTGTTTTTGTCACTTAAACTGCATGGATCATATGCCAGCAATAAAATACATTTCACCAATGAACACACATACACTTCTGTTACATTACCAAATGGTTGAAGATTGCATAATAGATATACACAACATACAGATTTTCAATATTTTGTTCCATTTTGACAATACAAGTATAACATTTCACTTGGACAAACAATTAATTATACATAAACATGAGTGGTTATCTCTTGCAAGCTTCTAACCTATTCTAAACAGTTTTTTTGTTTGTTTTTTACAAAAAAAATACAGTTAAATGAGTACATAAAATGTATTGAGATTTCACCTCTAATTAAGAATTTAAATTAAGTGTTTTTACCTTGTACCACCATGCCAGGAAAAAAAAAAAAATAGATATTTTAAGGGTTCACAGATAAGCAACTCCACTGTGGACAGAGGGGTAACTAGATTCAGAACTGTAGATGGTTGACTGATGTCTTGACAGCATTGAGTGAGGTTCGGATCGAGGGATAAACACCAGCTGCTGAGGCAGAGGCTGGAGTGGTGGCTGTGGGGTGTAGGGCCTGTACCCTGAGGTTTTTAAGTACGTGTACTTCTCTGGTTTTTCGTCTTCAGACTGTATATTACAGCAGATGAAAATGCACCCTCCAGCAAACAAGAAAGCACCTGCCACCCAACCAATATAGAGAGCTTCTCCGAGCTCCCTGCGCTGGGCATCGATCAGCAACGGGTTGTAGAAGTCCTGAATGATGACGTGGCCTGTCCAGGACACAGGAATAAGGTCACAAATGCAAGCCATTAAAATCATGGTTCCTGCAATGATGAGGACCAATCTCTTGGCTCGATCGTTGTTCCTGATGCACGCTGTGCACTGCATCCCGACCAAACTGATCAGCAGACCAATGGCACCCAGAGCCAGAGAGCAACACATTAACCCTCTTGCAGCCTGCAGGTCTTGGGGAAGAGCCAGCAGAGAGTCGTAGACTTTACACTGCATCCGTATGTTAGCTTGGCGATAGCAGTTCATCCACAAACCCTCGTAGCGAGTCTCAAACACGATGATATTCTCCCCAATGAAGGCTGTGACCCGCCACATTGGCATTCCGGTGCTTGCAGCTGCTCCAATCAGACCAATCAGGGACAATAAAAGTCCCACTATTTCCAATGTTGAGTTGGCCATCCTGTCTCTAGTCACTGATCCAAGTTTAGAGGCACAATGGCAGTTGGACACTATTTGGATACAGCTCAGAGCAGTATTTTTTTTCTGTTGAGAGGCAGTTCAGTCAGATGGAGGAGGAGCAGGTGGTTGTTCCCTTGTACAACCTCTTCCCACTGGGTGTTATAATGGGAAGGGGTGGGAATTTGTACCTGTAGCTAGGAGACGGAGTCCTTTGTGTGTTTTGAACCTCTGTACACCAACACAAGTACGCTGCTACTTTGATTATTTAGAGGTATCCATTTACATTCTAGGATATCTCTTTTACAAGAAAGTATTGAGGGAAAAAGACTTTTATGCAAGTCAATAATTTTTTCATAATAGCATTTTATCTGCTGTTTTCAGCAGGTTTTATCAGTAAATTTGACTTCCAAAATGAATAATAAAAAAAAACTATCATCAAAACAAAAAAAAATAACTTTAGTTTGAACTGCTGACAAGTGGTCCAGGTAAAATGCTTTGGCCCTTGTTTTCTTTTTCTCTCATTTAGCCAGGTAAAATGCTTCTGACCTTATTTCTGGAGAAACAGAGCAGTTTTGAACTCTTTTGAGTTAGCTTATATGTGGTGGCTTTAAAAGCACCGATCCTACCCACACTGCATCCTGACCAAACCTTATTGCTGCACATGAATGCCCCCTCCCCTCTACTCCTCCTACTACGAAGGAGCAACACACTACCAGCTCTCCATCTGACGGGTAATATGAGTTTCCTAAGCATGCTGAATATTAAACTGTTCAGGACTGAGAAAAACTCTACTTAAACTGACCTGTCAAGGAAGACTCTCCTGGTTTCTAATGACCTAATTCTGAGTGTCCCACTCTGCTTTCCTCCCCATGAATTAGTCGGGCTGAGAAGCCCAGCAGCAAACTAGAAATGCATCATGGACTTCAAACCCCATTGCCGGTCTATTGGAGAAATGAGCTCAGGCAGGAGGACCAGGCAACAGAGAGCAAGCAGCAGTCCTCAGAGATGATTATCTGTGACCCCTATTTACTAGATAATGATAGAAGTCCTTGCTGAAGAAAAGAGTATTTGCTTTTGCCTTCGTTATTTGCCTTGGGCCTCTATTGCCTTAGCCAACAATAGAGGCCCAAGTCAGAGTCTATCAAAATTGAGGTTGATTCTTCATATGCAAAACAGCATTTGGCTGACTGCAGGTCATAGATTCACTTTGTGCTGTGTTGCAGGGCCATTAGTCCGTCTTAATGTGAGCATGATGAAGGCTTGTAAGGAAATCCCGATGTTCCTCTGTGGTAGACTTTATGGGGTTCTTCTTGCTGCTGCCGCACATCCTCTCGCCGATCTCAGAAAAAGGAGAGATGCAAACTTCATCTTCAACCTGCCCATATTAGCCACTACGCCTGCTTTAGATTGAACTCTCATTCCTGCCAAGACGCTTTAATCCAGGGTGGTTCACCAGCCACTTTCTCAGCACTTTGTCTTTCCCCTCGCTCATCTGTTTCAGTTCTTTCTTTTAGCCTGCGTCTACCGATCAGCACTTATTCTCGGTTTCTCTCTTGCCTCTGTCTCTGCGCTCTTTGTTCCACATTGGCCAACACATGTCTCCTCTCAGTTCCTCACTTCCCTTGACCTCAAACAGATTGCATACTTACTTATGATTATCATTGCATTTATAGTGATCACAGAATTATTTATCTTTAAAATCATCAATACATCTGGGCTGCTTCTACAAGCCCTGTCATTCCTTGTTAATCATAATGGCATTTCTGAGAATCACATGAAACATTGTATTCAAAAAGTCCAATTTCAATCATTCTTTGTTTTAGTTTCCCATGGGAGTAAGGGTCAATCTCCCTCACTTTGACAACCTATAAATCTACCCCAAACTCTTGCTATCTAATAAAATCCACTAGTTCTTTAAATAATCTTAAAAATGTATATATAAAAAAATTAAAAACCGTGGGATGTTGGTGACTGTCTGAATATCTGTCAAGACAACAGTCCCCCATGATTGTGTAGCCTATAACATTTTTGTTATGTTAAGCTATGTCTTACTAGACTTTTAAGTGTTTTTCAATTAATATTGTATTTTATATAACATTTAGCTATTTTTTGCTGCTTTTTAAATTGCTTGTTAAATTGTATTTTACACCTATTATTATTATTTTTAATTATTTGGGAGATTATTATTTTTATTTATTACATTCATACATTAACCTGTTTTCGTAAAAGTCTATACATCATGATGATATTGTGTAATATGACAACAAAAATCTCAGATTTCACACTTAAAGGCTTTTGTAGACATAATTAAATAGATTTTAATATGTTTGCATAATTGCTTAATCATGTATTTTTAAGTTGACACAATGTGTTCTTTCTGAATTGTATTGACAATTTCTTCTTGTCTGTCATGTAAGTCTGTAGCTAAAATCTGGAAGTTGCACCTTTTAAGTTGTTGAGACGTAATCTTTCAGTGCCTGTGCTGTTTTTAGATGTGCTTGTTGGGCTGGTTTGGGCACATTTCTCCTGGCAATGATTAAGATGACACACCCGTAAGTGAAACAACCGGAGTTTCGGCAGGAATATCTAGATTCCCAGACAAACAAAAGCTTTTGGAGAAATGATTGTAGGATTAAATAAATAAAACTGATGAAAACAAACAACTTTTATTACCATTTTTTATTTTGTATAACAGCTGATATAATTTCTTACTATCGGTTTTGAAAAAGAATATATATATATATATATATATATATACACACAATCTCACAAGTAAACAGAAGTTACCTACAGGTATGAAAAAAAAGCTAGTGCATAATTTTAACTCAAATGAGCATGGGTGCAGATTCTATAGACATTGTTATCACATCCCTGCTTTATCATTATGAAGGATGTAAAACACCCACAGTAAAACAAAGACAATCATTTCGGCAAAGGTCTTCATGATCAAACTCAATCACATTCATAAAACATTTCAGTCTTAGCAATAGACTTTTTAAAGTAATAAATGGGCCTTGTCTAGTTATCCCCTGTCTTTGTCACTCCATCATCCTTTTCATTTTAACCATGTTTTTCTGGTTTAAAAATCAAGTCCGAAAATCACCTAGTACTGACTCAGAGCATATCCCACAGATCTTGGTGGGGGTGCAGAGTATGCAGGTTGGTAGTTGTATTCTGGTTGGTATGAGTACGGCTGGTATGCGTATGCAGGTTGATAGATACTTCCAGGGTTGTATATGACCCTCTCCTCTTCTATATTGGTGTGTGGAGCATGGCGGCACAGCAGGATCACTCCAGCTGAGAAAAGCAAACCAGACGTCATCCAGCCGATGTACAGAGCCTCCCCAAGCTCTCTTCGTTGGGCATCAATCAGCAGTGGGTTGTAGAAGTCCTGAATGATGACATGGCCAGTCCAGGACACTGGGATCAGGGTAGTGACACAGGCCACGAGGAAGAGACAGCCTCCAGTCACAAGGACAATGTGTTTTGTTCGAGCACGGTGGTCCACCATCTTGGTACATTTCATTCCCACCACTGAAACAACCAGGGCGAAGCATGTGAGAGCCACAGCGCAGCACATGAGGCCTCTGGCTGCTTGGAGATCTGGTGGTAGGAACAGCAGGGAATCGTACACCTTGCACTGCATCCTTATGTTGGCTTGTCTGTAGCAGTTCATCCACAAACCTTCCCAGCGAGTTTCCATCACAATGATGTTTTCCTCAATGAAGGCTGTTACTTTCCACATGGGCAAGCCAGTCACCGCTGCTACTCCTATCAGTCCAAGAAAACCAATGACGAGAGCCACAATCTCACAGCAGACTTCGTTACGGCGTTTCCTCTTCTCAGCTTTTTTCTTTTCCTCGTAAACGGAGTCCTGGTAATCTGGGTTATTTTGGTAATCTGTGTAGGCCTGGGGTAGCTTCTGCAAATTTGGGTCATAGTAAGACCCAGCATAGGACATTGGTGGCTTGGTATAGCCACTGTAGGCTGTGTAAGAGGCCATTGCAGAAAGCACCAAAAGCCAAAGATGCTGTCTCTGGCTTTACTCTTACAGCTCCGGAGGCAAGTCTGAAGGAAAGAATGATGAACACAACATATACACCCACAAAAACATGCAAATGATGCAATGCAGCCTGACCGGTTCATCTGCCCTGCACCCATTAGGCTGGTGACAACAAAGGAGTACTCCTTGTTCAATTGCAAATGAAACTGCTCTGACTTTCAGTCAACTGTTTAGTGTTTTTTTCTTTGTTTTTTTGTTATATAAAAAGTGCAATCATTTGATAAGTTGAATATAATCAATTTCTGTTTGAAATATTAGCTGGAGAAAGAACATAAAAATATGTAATTTACACAGGATTGGGAAAGAGTTCAAATATACATGAATCATGATTATATTTAGTTTTGGATACGTATCAATTTTCAAAGCAAACAAAACAAACTTATTTGTATAAATGCACTGTCTTATAGGGATGTTTTTTATAGGGATGACTAAAGCTGGTCACAGATCCCAAAGCGTCTACATTTTCTATGTACAGTGAGCTGGTAAGAAGGTGTCGGATGCAGAAACATGAGGAGGATTGGTTTCACTTGCCAGAATTTCTCAACTCTTTGCTAACACATTGACGTGTTACTGATATATTTATTGTGATAGCTTCAAATTCATAATTTCCTGGTGCAAAAAGATAAATTTTATTGTTACCGACCTTGAAATGGTTCTTTTTTATTAGACCACTTTGACTTCTCAGAACTTTTTAACCTCAGCTTATTTGACATTAAAGAAGCTGTTTAAACAATGCCATGTTGGCTTTGGAACTGGAGCCCTGATGGGTGCAACCACTGTCAAGAACTGAACTCAACTTGTCACATAATTTTATAAAACTCTAATCGGGTTGTGGCTAATCAACTTTGTATGAAGCAGTGGTGGTTAGTAAGTTTGGAGCCCAAGAGAGGACCCTGATAAATATGAACAAACAATAAGTGTGTTCATTATACACTCAGCTTTGAAGTGTGAATCAGTGATACAACTCCATGTCTACCAGTTACATTGTACGTCAATAATCCAATCTGGATAAATAGATTAGTTTTTTTTAGGGATTTCTTAATACCTAAAGTATTTGACTTGTACTGCTGTAACTGTAGGCATCTTAAAATGCAATTTCTCCTAACAAATGAGTAATTAAGGAATACCCTCAATTTCAGTTTCAGCTAATAATCTTTAAATTTTGTCTCAAAAGATTCTCTTTTATTTGTGATGGCATGAGAAATATCTTTTAACATTTATAATTTATCCATAAAATAATCTACCTGATGAGCAGCTACTGATATGCCAGGAAAGTTGCATCTAATGCCTCATTTAAAAAAAAAGAATATATAAAGAAAGAATAAAAAAAAAGAATATTGTAAATAATAAATGGTGACTGCTCTCTGAGGTTAGACATGTTCGGTCTGCTGCGTTTTTACCTACATATGTATGGAAACAATTAGACACATGTTTGACTGCTTCAATGTTATTCAAATGCAATCACCTTTACTTCATCCTCTTTTAATCACATGTATTTGTTTACATAACATTAATATATAACTTACACATTTTTAGAAAAGAAACACTTACAAATACCATTTAGTACACAGTTAAATTCAAATTTTAGTAAGCTATATCAGATAATAGAATATATCCTTTGGTGTAATTAGGATTAAACTGAGGCCTATTTTGTTTTATTTCTGAATTCAGACATTTTCCCTCTGAATACTCTGGCTTTTTATTTGTAGATACATAAATAGTAAGTTTATTATTGTTATTTTAATGGTTAAATTATTTAAAATAATTTATTTTAAAATACAAATGGCCTGTCTTTGGGGAAAATTGTTTGTTTTGATTAATAGCAAATTTTAAAAACATTATTAATATAATGCTTCAGACTGACAACTCTAATCCAGTGCAGTCAACTAAGTTGGTTAAATGACTGCTGACTGACTCACAAACATTGTTTTAATGTACAGTGACCCATGTTGAGATGGAAAAGCAAATTCATCAAGAGCAGTTAACCACAATTATTTTATTGGAGCACAAAAACATCAAGGACATGCAGGGCATTTGTTAAAAATAAAAGTAAAAAAAAAATACTCTTTATAAATGAATACTTTTTATGTACAAAATTGGTTGAATGGTAAAGAACATTTGATACCAGTACTGTTTGTAGTAAAGTAGCCACACCTATGAGTCACTAAAGCCCTTAATTTTGACAGGCACGTGCACATCAGCTTGTGAAGTTTTTTTTAGGTTACATGTTGTAAATTTTAAATGCAAATAAATACATTCAGCAGAAAGCAAAGATTAACAATTATTTACACATATTCTTGAAATTTATGCAAGCCGGATCCTGTCTGGGGGAGATATACACTGTCCTCTTTGATGGCACTCTTTTCCTCCATATTGTATGCATCATGGTAGACGTCTTCTTCTTTGGATCTTCGTTTGCTGTGTCTGACGAGCAGGATGATTCCAGTGACCAGTAACACACCAGAAGTTCCCCAGCCAATGAAGATGGCTTGTCCAATCTCTCGTTTCTGAGCGTCCAGCACAGTTGGATTGTAGAACTGCCTGATAATCGAGTCACTCACCCAGCTGACAGGAATGAGTGTGGTCAGAAAGGAAATCAGATACAAACATCCCCCGACAGCCAGGACGATGTTTTTGCTCTTCATGTTGTCACCACAACAGTTGCTCCTCTGGATTCCAAAAGCTGTGACAATCAAGGCACTGACAACCAGGGCGATGGAGACACACATGAATCCTCTGGCCGCCTGCAGCTCGGCTGGGAGAATCAATAGTGAGTCGTAGACCTTGCACTGCATCTTGACGTTAATCTGTCTGTAGCAGGCCATCCACAGGCCTTCCCACAGTTCCTCCATGACTATAAGATTAGCCCCAATGAAGGCAGAGACCTTCCAGGTAGGCAGAGCTGTAACAGCTATTGTCCCAAATAGGCCAAAGAAGCCCAGGACCAGGGCTAAGATTTCCAGCTTCTGTTTCATGGTTTAGCATAAGATGTACGTCCTCGTCTTGTCTTTCTTGTCTAATGCAGGTACTACCTAGCCTGTCTGCTTTACAAGGCTCTAAATCTGATAGTGTCACAATGCATGCGATGTCACCCAGCTGGTTGGAATGATCTCAACTTTAAAATAACAAGTGGTTTCAGTAAAGGGAAACTTGACTACGTTTGTCTGTCTCTTAAAAAAAACAAAAAGTCAAGACTCCTTGTCATGCATAACACGAACAATGTACATGTGATACAAGACAATGGATCACCTGCCAGGTCAACATGGTTGCCCAGGTGTTCAGTAGTGACTAAATCTACAACTTTAGATTTAGTCACTACACTAGCTGTTCCTTCCCCAGCTAGTTTACCGTTCAAACAACATTGAATGTTAAAAATCAGGTGCTTCGCAAAGAAATCCTGTTTTAAATGAACTGCTGTAACTCAAATTACTAAAACTGAAAATTGTTTTTATTTCCTCAATCTATGCAGTGTTAAAATTAAACATAAAGGCCTAGATTTAAAAATACACTTACTAAGACTAAATTCACAAAGGTAGATTTGATGCTCAATTCTGACTGGTCTGCTGAAATATCTTTTGTGTTTGTGTGTGGGTGTGTGCGTGTGTGTGCGTGTGTGTGCGTGTGTGTGTGTGTGTGTGTGTGTGTGTGTGGCCATTCATACTGCTAAATGAAAGGATGAATGAACTAATTTCATTGTCACTATAGTTATAGTGACAATGACGATGACCAACAGGGTGACACCACATGCACTGTGACACTATCAGATTTAGAGCCTTGTAAAACAGACAGGGCAAAAAGAGCCAACTCCAAAAACAGTTCAGGCAGTGTAAGAAATGCATTGTAAACATAAAAATTGTGACTTTTTTTTTACAAGATATAGAAGTATATTAAAAAAAACAAAAAACAAAGCTGCTACTACACACATACATATATTCACCTTAGAATCAATGCTAATCACAATCAGACTTGTGTTTGTGAATGATTTACGACCTTTCTTCTTCTGCATACACAGAAGAAGAACGTTGATGTCACACAGCAGTCCACTGTTTATTGGAGTAATAATAGATGGAGCCATTTATGGATCGTTTTTAAAGTTATTCAGCAAAGGGAACTGACAGTATTGTCACAAGATTGTTAGAGTGTAACAACACAAAGGAAGCTAATAAAAATAAAGCACAATAAACCACTTTTTGTTGAGCATTAACTGAACTGTCTGTAGGAAGGTCTGTTTGTTTGTGTACACAGAGCCAGAAGTTGTGGGATTATGATGTGATTCACTTCAGTGACATCCTTCTTTCATATGTTCATAATTATAACTTTCATCCATTGTTTACATCCATATTTAGTGTCTGGCTTCTGCTGGTGCAGAATTACAATGCATGTTTTACATCAATGATAGAAAAGTCAGATAAAATGCGATATGAACGTTCTGACTGCAAACGCTTTTAAGACAATCAGATACTTATCCAATTTTCTATAACCTATGGAAGTGGCGCAGATCAGGTATAAATTGGAGGTGAAAAGATCGGAATTAAGTCGTTCAGACTGCCATGAAAAAGTTGTCTGTCGGTCGCATATGGACCAAATAATCTGACTTGCATCGTATTTGTCTGTTTGAACATAGACCTAATACTTGGACAAATGTTCTCAAGCAATTTGAAAAAAAAAAAAATCTGCAAGCTTTTAGGATATTTTTTGGCAGGATATTTGACTGTAAGGGTGAAAGATAACCAGCCAGAAACTTTAGTTGCAGCAAGAATTATAGTCCTGCTTACAGTGTTTCTGTTTGAGGATCCACATCCTGCTTCTATGCAGATTTATTACTGTCCATGATCAGTTCCATCGTGAGGCTTTTAAACCGCAGAACCAAATTACTAAAAGTCAAAAATGAATAGAGCATTCATACTGATGAGTGCATCTGTAGGTCCAACTGGATCAGCAGGTCAGTTTTCAGTGTTAACTCACACGGAAGCAACTTTCTGAATGACTTTGACTTAAAGTGTGAATATACTTTCCTTCTGCTAATCTCGGGGGAGTAATTGTTCAAGATTTTTCTCAAACTGGGAAACTTGGACTACCACTAATTGTATCTACAGTACCCATATTAAATATTTAGCACAATACTCTAAGGTGTTGTGACCATTCAGACTTCTGTATTTGTATTTCATTGCTTGACAACACAAACAGCATATTTAAACAAGAGTTTTAGTTTGCTTTAACTTTAAGAGACACTGTTTTAAAACAGTTTATTTCAGGGTGGTGAAGATGAACCACTCCTTCCTCCAAACCTTTTATGGTCTATAAAAGGTGACACCCAGTCGATCATCGTGTTTCTGAGAAAAGTAAGAGACACGAAAGAGTACCAGAGGGGGAAAAAAAATGTGGCATGAGAGGTTATAAGACAGGAACAGAAACTGGAAAACCTGCTGAACAGGTTCTTAGGGCAATACTGTCGTCAGCTGCTTTGAATGTAAACAGATAGCATCATGATGAAAAACCCAAGGAGACAAAGTTGGATATGAAAAGGCAGGCTGTGTTATGGAAACTCTGTTATTGCTAAAAGTTTAATATGTGAATTCTAATTTCAATCCTGATTTGATAGGAAGAAAATAACTGATTTTAACCAAAAATAAATTAATATGAATGAGTGAGCAGTATGTTGTTACCCTTTGTTCGAGGTTCAGAGGATGAAAACAACAAAATTATAGCAGGCTCAATGCGCCCTCTGCTGTATGCAAATATGACTGCAGATCAGTCAGTGTTTACGTTGATGAAAGGCCAAGTTTTCCAAGTACAAATATGCACAAACACATTTTGAATTAATAGTTTACGGGACTTGAACCTTTTAGTGGGTTGTGTATTTTATAATGACAAAAAAAGAAAAGAAAATGTTTTGTAAACCCGTCTTAAGATAAGAATTTAATTGTGAAGGTTTGAAGTTTCTCGTAAAGCTGTCTTCAAAAATCTGTCATAAATTTCTCCCTGACATTTTCTTATTGAACCTTTCCTTAAAATAACAAAATAATAGTGTTTGTTTGCTATTACATTACCGTATAAAGGACTAAAAACAAAAAGAAAAACATTAACATATTATAATAAAAATGGAACAAGAAAATAAGAAATGGCATAAAGTTATTTTGAACAAAAATTTGCTAATATTTTAGTACTGAAGTACTATTAAACTTCTATATTACCACTGTTGCTCATTGACCACCCAGTAACAAATCTTACACAATGTTTTTGATCTGCATCTGTTTTGCCACACAAATAGACTAAGTACATTTATTTGGTATGTATATGCAAAAGTTTTTTTGTTTTTTTTTTAGAAAATGATCTAAAACATATTTTTGATAATCAGATTGAAATGACAAAATCCAGCCCCATTCTAAAATCCCAAAAGTAATGATAGCTACTAACTCCTGTAGAAAACTGAGTTTTATGGTTTGTATTTCTCACACACATGCTATACAACCTACAAACATGTTCCTTCTATACTTAAAATGCTAAGAAACATGTTTTTTTTGTTGTTTTTTTTTTCAAATTCAATGCATACAGTTTCACTTTGAACAAGGCTGTTTGACCTCATTCCCAGATTCTAGTTCCTAGTTCTGACTTTGTAGTCATGTGTAACAAAAGAGAAACACCCAATAGTGTTAGTTCCTGGTTTATACTTGTCCGCATGAGCTTACACTGGGAGGAAAAATCATCCACTTCACTCCTCTTTTGAGTTGTCTTTAAAGCATACTTGTATTAGAACGACTCCTCTTTTTTGCTTATCACAGTTGGTTTATAGTAAATACTGTACTGTATTATGGTCTAGTTTAGTATCTACTTTAATAGATTTATAATGTTGGAGTAACATTGTAAAAGAATTGATAATTTTTTTTCTGATAAAATTTATTGCCAGCTAGATGAATTATTTTCGTATTAATTTTCATAAAAATTTTAACACTGTAAAATGGTCTAACTGTACTTACAGTGCTAGAATATCAACACAATATGGTAATAATATCAAATAAAAAATCATTAATACTTTAACATTGATATTCAGAATGATTTCAAAGCAAATGTGTTATGTTGCACAATTATTTCATATTTTATGGGGGAGTATAATTTTTTCATTAAACTGGATTAAGAAACCAAGAATCCTTTTGCAACTCACCTTCATATCCTTTTCAGTCTTGGGTCTACTTCTGCTGATAATGCACAGCCTTTTCTTGATGCTGGTTTTCTCGTAAAATGATCGTTATCAAAATGTAGGGATTGATTAAAGATGTTTAATTTTATGTAGTACTGATATGACTTTGGCATTACAGTTTTTCCTCTTCTGTTGTGCAGTTGTGTACAAATGCTTTGTTGCATGCAGTTAAGGATTCATTTTAGAAAACAGTGGTGGTTCTTGCAGGAATTGTACCTTGGGCATGCCCCCTGCTGATTGCTGATCTTCAAAAGTCTGACATGCTGATTTTCCACTGAGGCAGATACCAATTTCTTTTCTTTTTTTTAATTATTTATCTGAGAAGTTGGTAAATTGGCAACAGCGGAGTGACTGTTAGCTCAAGTTCAGACGTGGGCTGGTGGGTAGACGGGACAGGACTGAAGACTCTGATTTTCAGATCTTTATGGAGGTAGATGTGATCAGTTTCAAATGCATCTATTGGCCGGTCACCCAAAATGAAGAAATTTGGGGCATATTTGGTGGTGCACTCCAGAGAAAACTTAATAAGCTGTTTAAAAATGAAAGCAAATAAATTAAAACACAACAGTTCTGAATTAGAAGTAGGAAACAAATGTATTTATTATGATATCAATACGTTTTATATATACACAAAATAAAAATGCAGTCCTAGAAGCATAATGAACTTTTTTTAAATCATGACTTCTTTCATTGGTCAGACATCTTGCCAGTCTTTCACCTTGATTGCATGAGCAACTTTGGACTTTCTTTGTGGGGAAAAAAAAAAAGATTTCTGTTACTAGCAAATTATTTTACACACAAATAAATAAAACAATTGCTTTGAAATCCATTACTAAAAAAATAAGTGAACACAGAAAACCTTCTGAAGAAGCTGAAGTGTAAAGTATCTACAATATTGTGTGCATGTGATGTGTCAGTGTGTCTGAGCTGCAGTACTTTAGGTAGTACCGTTGGTAAAATATAACGTGATTTCACAGTAGTAAAAAAATGACACAGCAAATACAAATTCAAGTAAAAACAGGATAAGGTTAAAAAAAATTAAAAACCCATTGCTTCAGTGACATTACGGCTTTCACATCATTCTGTTATTAAATGTAACAAGAGAGCTAAAACTAAAGATCAAAATCATGACACGTCAGTGTATATTCATGTGAAAATGTACAGTAATCTATGCAAGACTGTCATCTGGAATTTATTATTCTATGTCTTTAAGGACAAATAATATACAGCCCTTAGCTATGATAATATCTTGAGTCACAGAGACGAAACAAATATAAATGTTCTCACAATACCCAAATTTGGCAACAGCAGGCAGGACTACAGAATGCCGCCCAAATGTGCAAACCATGCCAATCAAAGCAAGTGATTAGATCCCATGATTGTACCATTATTTCACCTCTCTAAGCAAACACTTGACCGTTATGAAACAGCATCTGATTTGGGATACAGCCCCCTCATTCTGGGTTAATTATTGCTCCACAAATGATCTTACCTGTACAAAAAAGCATTCAGCATAAAGTAAGGTAAAGGAGGGTGTACTGTTTCTTTACTAGCTGTGTGATATACATCAATGCTCATGCACAGTTTGTGATGAGTGATCGTTGTGCGGCAAACATGGGGAGATTCCTGTCCCCTTCAGCTCTTATGTGGGGCAGTCTGGAGATGAATCTGACGGCTCCCTTCGAACCCAAACCTCAGCCTTCACTGCTTGATTCTTGTCCTTGGAGTTGTCGGTTACGGAGCTCTTCCTCTCTGTGTCGGATATCTTCTCTTCATCTGGTCTGTCGCTCACAGTTGGAGACGGCAGGCTCTTACTCCCGTCTGTTTCTGCACCCTCCAGGGATAAAGCCATCAGGGGGCTCTCCAGATCAGCCTCTTCAGATAGAGCTCTGGGTGTTTGGCAAAACTCGTCGTCATCATCGCTTAGGATGTCTGTCTCCTTCATTTCTTCCTGGTCTTCATACTCTTCTAGGTCAAACTGCTCCTCCACCCAGCGGTCTGTGTCTCCCGCTAACTCAGACTGCTGCTCATCCTTCTGCTGCAGCGGAGCTGAATCGGATTCCTGTGGTGAAGTGAGGTCCTGCTGTTCTGAGTCCCCATCAAAAACAATGTCGGTGTCTATGGTGAAACGATTGCGCACCAGCTTTCTCCTGCCTAGAGTCCTGGTTGGGGCAGATGCTGTTAGGATAAATTAAAAAAATAATAATTTCAGTAGAAGTAAGAATTATTATAAATACTTTTGTCAATGGCACTGAGCATTTGTATTGAGGCATTGCTTTATATAAAATTCTTCTGTATTTTTATAGACAAGTCTTGTAAAGTATACTAGTTCTACATCCACCTGGCCATTATGTTGCTGTGCAGTTCTGCTCAATTCCCATCTTCATTCAGTGCTCCTAGAATTTCTCCTATTGAGTTTGATTTCTCTGGTAGAATTTCAATCAAGCCGATCAGTGAACAGAAGGCATCGGAAACGATGTTGATTTTCTGAGATGTATTTGAGTTGTGGTCTGCCTGTGTGTGTGTAGGGTTATATTTTGGCAATGGAGGAAGTGAACAAAGCTGTTCAATCCATGTTGCTCTCGCTTTCAAATACTGAATTAACATTAGAGTTGGGGTATTACTTTATAACCTATCTCTTTTAAAAGTTGCTTAAATTTAACCCTGACTTGTCTGGTGGGTTTGTTGGTCTTCATGATGCCGTTTGTTCACTGACGTTCTCTAATCCCTGCGATGGAGTTTCTTGCACTGGATTTTGTCTATAAATATTACAAATACCCTGGAGCTTTTTCTTTTTAAATGTGACAAAACATTGAGAAGATTAAAGCGGTATTGCTAACTTTGCAAAGTAATACATTAGCTGGTTGCAAATTGTTTGGTCGCACAGTTGAACATATAAATGAACAACCTGGATTCCGCCAAAGATCCTATCTGTGTCAGTTTGGAAGGAATTGGGACACTTTAAGCTGTAGGGTGAATGCAGCCACCGACTGGCATTTACCGGCTCTATTTATGGCTGGACGGGCTCCCTTCAGGGCACAGAGTCGCTTTCCTCCAAATGGCACATACTGCTGGTTGAGGGGTAAACTTTCTGTCTTTAGGAGTTGTCGGCGGTGCTTTTCTCTCAAGATGGAGTGGACTGTCTTCAGAAATTCCTTTCGGCTCTCCGGAGAGCTGATAAAGGAAAAAGAAGGGTTGGGTTATCAGTTTGTCATTGTGTTGAGAGCAGCAAGGAGCAGTAGACAGGCTTAAATCTGAAGCTAAACTCCGCCTCCTTCAGACGAAAATCCTCACCTGCAGCACAGGTGAAACGTCCTCTCTGGTCTTCCTTCTGACTCTGATTTTGTGTGAACTATTTCACACATAGCAGAACTCTCACCATCTGTGGGATACAAACAATCTGCATCATTCACAAAGAAACATGGTGAAATTAAAATACAGAGCCGCATTTAATGGAGCATCTACCTGTGTTTGACATGGATCGGATTTGAAGGGCATCTGTAGGAATCATGTGACGGAATCGGAAAGGATCTTTTTCTTCCGAAGATACAGAAACTCGATGTGAGCCGCCCTTAAATCGGATAAATATAATATTTATATTAAAGCTGCTTCTAAATGTTGCTTGTACAGTTACAGAATGCATGTGCCTTTTTGTGTGAAAACGTACAATTTTCTTCTTCTGCTTGGACTCTTCTTTGCATACAAACACCACAGCAGTTTTGAAAACTGAAAGGCAGAAGAAAATGGCAGACATCAGTTACCTCCAAATAATCACTAATTATTGTGTAGCAGACTCTTGTACCCTTTTGTGTGGGCTTTGCATTTTTAATCCATTGGAAATGCAGACATTTGTTTCTCTACTGTATCTGACAAATATTAAAAGAAGTGACATTTTTTAAAGCACATTTTATGTTTGTTCATTAATTGGATTTGTTTGATTATTTTCAATCCTACATATTTTTGCATATAAATATATTTTGTTACTAAATAAACCCCAAATATCCTCACTGGGTTACCTTTCCTTAATTGAGCATAAGATTACTTGTGGTTATTATCATAATGAATACTAAATGTCAAAGTACAAGTGATAAATGTTAAATTCTGGGTTTTATAGCCTATTTTAACAAAGTACCATATTCTAGTGCATTTATTGCTGAAACTGTAGGAAAACAAAATAGATTGATTAAACTGAATATCATCACTGACGTACCAAATGTTGCCATCTGTGGTTCTTTCTTCCATTTTCCCAGAGAAATGGGTGGGTTGATCCATGTCACAGTGTTGTGAAGCAGCAAATCGCCCATCGATAGATCAGCCACCTGGCAGTTGTGTGAAAATATCAACATCGTCATCCCACAGGGACTTTTTTTCTTTTCTTTTTTTTGACAACAAAAAGGCTGCACTTGTCCAAACCTACGTCTTTCTTTTCACTGCTTTGCTCAGTGATCAGCTGGTCAAACACTGCTCCAAACTCCTCGTGGATCTTCTGCATTTCATTGATGTGGCTGGCAACCTTGTTCATGGCTTTTATAGCAACTATGTCAAGCAGAAAACATGTTTTCAGCTAAACTGTTGTGTCCGTTCAGGGATTCATTTCAGTTCTGTGATGAAAAGAATTTTGTATCCTCAGTAAACTCTGACATTGTCTTACCATCCAAGTGGTAGTGTTCCTCACTGTCTGGGTCCGTCAGTGAGTAGAGCTCCCTTAGCAGAAGGGGGTATTTTAGCACCCTCTGTATGGGTTTAATCAAATAGGATTCCAGGGTGGAGGAGTGCTGCTGCTTGGGGTTCCGCTCATCAAGAAAGGCCTTGAAATTAGGGTCGGTTTTGGCTGCAATGACAAAAATAACATTGTGTTTGCAAAAGGTTGGAAGAGATCATGCAATCCTTAGCAGTATAAATAAATATTTTTTTTACATGTGGTTTTGCATAGGTCAGGTGAAATACTTGTATTCAAGGGATATCAAAATATAAATTGCCTGCTTAGGTGAAGCGGGCAGTAATTATTTGGAATATAATAGAAAATGACATGGTCATTTTTAAATATAAGCTTCAGTCTAGGACCTGCCTCGTTCATTACCCAAATGGCTACACTGAACGCCTCGAACGGGGCTGCAGTAGGGGACACGGCTCATTAAACATCACCTACTCTAACCGGAGAAAAGCAGCCTGATGGAGGTGTGCGCACAGGAATGAGTGGAATCAAAGCAGCATAACACACAGGCTGAAGTTAGTAGTTAAGTTCCCAATTATCACAGATTCATCCAGCAAGACCTAAGGTGAGGAATAGCAGATACTCCATTCTGTATGACAGGTTCAAACTGGTACAGTACATGTAATTCCATTGAAAAAATCTAATTCATTGTCAAAGACAGATATGCTGGCAGCCGGATCGTTTGTCCACAATGACATCACATGGCAACAAGAATTTTGATATTTGACTCTGCTTTATGACTACACTTGGAAAGTCGTAGGCTTTAATAGTTTTTTTTTTATTAGTAGTAACCAATTAAAAGCAAAATTTTGATTAAAACTTTGTATGAATGCAAAATACGCATTTTTTGTCTTTTTTTTTCTTCTTCATTAGACCTGTAAGACTGTACACAAAGTGAAAACAAAGTAAAATGTTATAACTGTATGAAAATACCATAGAACTGTGACAGTTTAACTCAGAGTTGTCATATTATGAGAATCCCATAGTCACCATGCCCAAAAGTACTTCAGTTCAATTTAGTTTATTTATATAGCACCAAATCACAACAAATGCCATCTTGAGTCACTTTGCAAAAATAAAATAAAGTCAATTCAATCACGCATACATTGCCATCAAACAGTACATTAAGCTCTGTTAATTATCCTAACAAGTTCAAAAATGTCTTGGTCTGCTAAACCCAGCAGACTGCAGCAAGTCATGGACTTGAGAGATAACCAAGAAATAGTGGTAGTAATAAAGGCCCTGTTATTGATCCAGAGGGCACACATTTCTGCTTGTCTCTCAGAAAAGCAAAACAAAACCACAGGCTTGCCAAATGCAACCCATTTGGTATTTTTGTGTGAAAAGCGAGGAGGAAGAATCAATAAGCATATTTAAAGTGCTTTATTTTAATACCGCCATCAAAACCTGCACAGCAGAAAAGCAGTTGACTCACTGAATATGAATGTGGCAAACAAAGCTATCCAGTGAAGTTAGAAAGGGAGTGGGTGTAGTAGCTTCAGAAGAGTCTGTTCAACACTTCTAATTACATATCATATAATCTAGCCAGGCTTTTAACCTCAAGAACTTCTAGCTGGAAAGTATATGGGGGTCAGATGGACAACTGCGGCTGACAATGATGAAGAGCAGATTTATGGAGAATTGCAGTATACAGCAGATGGTTAAATACACACTGTCCTTTGAGCCAAGGTGGAATGTCAGCCCAATGTAAAAAAAAAAAAAAAAAGGACTCACCCTTCACAAGAACCTTTGGGACTTTAGTATGACTGGCACAAAAAGCACTGTAGATCTTAAAACGGTCCGCATAGTACAAGAAAGAGCCTCCCAAAGAAAAGAGTATTTTCTGTGAGAGAGTTCACAGAGTCAGAAAAAAGTTCATAGGTTGTCTGAATGCTTGATGCTGTTTATATTCTAGGATTATGTCTAAAAAAAGAGAAATATTTGTACCTTAAACTGATCCACACTCTCCAACTTCTCCAGATCTGGAACCAATCTGGTTCCGTCTTCCAGCGTTTTTAGGAACTCAACCTGGAATTCCACCATTTCTGGCAAATTGCCAAATAGAACATCCAGCTGGGGAAAAAAAAAATATTTCCATGTCTACTAGTGTCAAATTTTTAGTACTTTGTAACAGTTACAAAAACTCAAACTAACATACAACATGAATTTTAATATTGCAAATGCATGTAAAAATCTCTCTCTCTAATTGCCATCCATCCGTCTTCTTCTACAAGGCAACACTTCACATGATTATGCAACAAACCATTAATAGAATATTTCAGCAGCACTGGCATCTAAAAGCCAAGTTACCTCTTAAAAGTTCATGCATGGGAAACATTTCACATACCTCATCCTGTGTGAGGAAATTCTCTTTCTGCAGTGGGGTTAAATATCTCCCAATGAGACAATTGAGATCCTGCAAGGCAAGAGTTAAGTGTGTTTAATTGTGTTCTGTCACTATGTGGGACATTATAGGAAATAGACTCTGGGTGATAAAAGTCAGAGAGAAATGTTGCCAGTCTTGAGGACTTGGTTTAATACGAATGAGCAAAACACTATTATAAACCACTGCAGGCACCAACAGATTCATAAATGTGATATGTGGAAAGTTTTTTACGAATAACAGTGTGTAAAATGGCTGATTCTAAATCATCCTAAAACAAGCAGTTTTTCAGAAACAAGCACTAAAGAGACATCTGCACAGCAAACTGTGTGATCTCCAGTCTAAAGCCAAAAGACAAACAGGAGTATGAGTGGAGCTCAACAATAAAAACAAAATAATTCAAAATGCTGATTAATTTCAGTAAATTAATTTAAAGTTAATTATATCTAGATTTATTACCCACAGATTGATATGGTTAAAATATTTATTTCAGTACATTTTGATGTTTATGGCTTACAGGCAATGAAAACCCAAACTTCAGTCTCTCAGTATGACTGATTACATAAGATCATACTGACTGGATTTTTCATAAAATGGTGCTGTTTCTACACACTGCAATCAACTGGGGGCAAAAGGTTGCACATTTTTAAGTATTTGCCCACTCATTATTCTTAAGACAACTGTGTTTTTAAACTGTAGTAGGCAACCTATGGGCAGCAATTCACTCAAAGTTCAGTTTCTCAGAAAATGACAATATGCCATAACGACAATTTGAAGAAAAAATATGTAATACGGAAGTGTTATGACTCGTACAATCATGGGAAAAAGCGTGGACTTGATAGATGTATAGCAAGGCAGGGGTAACCAACAAATTCTCATCATAAAATGTGGCTGGCGTCTTACATATAAATTGACTGAAAGGAAAAGTGTGGTTTGAATTTGCGATTCACTATTTTGGTCAGGATTCAGTGTGACTGGAGTTGGTGCTTCAAGAGCCACCATATAGCCACAGTATGTAGGGCATAGTCTACAACTGTGACTTACTTTGTTCAGCGACTCCTCAACCAGAGACATGACCTGTGCTACGGTACAACCTGTGCTAAGGAGAACTGGACTGTTGTTCAATGGACAAGCAGCTATGTGGTGGTTCTTAAGGCACCCACTCCAGTCACACTGAATCCTGACCAAACTAGTAATAGCAAAGACCGACCTTTGGTATTACTGTCACATTAATATAGTAGCAATGCCAAAAAAAACAACAAACATCTAAGTATTGAACACGTATACTGTACAATACAAGAAGAAATCTTTATGAAGAGAGACATTCCCGTATTAAGCCTTTTATTTTTAAATTTGTTCCTCAAAAAAATCAGATTGTTATGAGACAGAGTATTGGGTTTTCATTAGCCATGAACCTTTATAATAAAAATTAACAAAAATATTGCTCTGTGCAAATCATTAGGAGTTTCCCCTTTTTTAACAGAATTAATTAAATAAATGACCATTTGGACAATATTCTAACTCATTGAAATGCATGTGCATAATAAACTTGTATACCAGCAAACTTACAAATTAATTTGACAGCAGCATTCATTTCAGATCATTCATTATCACTAAAGACTTTTATTCCTCTGGCTTTTAAGTCTCTGTGGTGTTTTTCAGCAGCAATTAAACATACAAACATAAAGTGCACCAGACTAAAGTAAATTAAAACAAATCACCAATTCCACTTGAACCTTGTGCAATATACAATCAATCATTTGTAATGTGATTTCTATAGTAAGCCCATTTGTGCCCCCTGGACTGGCAATCATTAAGACAGTCTTGACATTTTCCCATTACATACCATCTCTAACCCAGTTATTCCACCAAGCCATTTTTATTCCAAGCTGGAAAAGATTAGAAAATATCCAGACAAGGACACAGCTGTGTCCCCCATCACATCTCCGGGGACGCAGAGATAAATATGGATCGGTTATATAGAATAGACAATATGAAGACGGAGCACATCTCAAGACGGATAGAATCTCTGACTGCTGCACAGGAGAACATATGCACTCACAAACACCATCTGCTTGGAACGAGTCTGATGATCGATACTGACTTTGACATAGGTGCGCTCGGTCTCCACGAGTTCACAGATCACTTTGCGGAGCTTGTCGGCATCAGACAGCTGTCGGGGAGTCGCGGTAGGCGGGAAGGGTGAATCCGGGCTCGGCGAAGAGGACACACACTCTGAGGGATTCATGTCATGGAGACTGCGGCAGAAAGCGGCGACCTGCTCTGTGCTCTTTAAAGGAAAAAAGGAAGACAAAAGAGACAGGTAAGTGATCAAAAACAGGCAAAAGTGTAATCCAAATGTGAGGATATAAAAGGAAATCTGCATGAAGCAACCAATCAGCACCTTGGAAGAAAATGTGTAGGCATCACCTTCTACTTACTGATGTGCACAGACTCATGACTGTGCAGAGAGTGAGCCTAGAAAGAGGCAGAGAGGCAGCTCTAAAAAAATCTTTTGCACTAATTTGGTCTATTTCAGTCTATCACAACTATGACTTTCCGACCTCCTCTTTTTTGCTCACTTTCCCGGGTGCTTTCTTCCTGCTGATGGATTAGTGGTATAATGATTCAACTCTTTCACTGGATCAAAATATACACACACTGTGTGTCCACAAAGAGTATGAGTTGCCATGGTGACTGGCCCTGATGTGCATTAGACTATTATTTTGGACAAAAATAGACCCCTCTCAACAAAAGCCTACATGGCTGAACAAATAGTTACTTTGTTTGCAAAAGGCTACAGCCTCGCCAGCCAAACAAAAAAATAAATGAAAACAAGAAATGCTGGCTTGTAACATCAATACAAACACAAAAGAGAATGCACAGAGAGGCTCCTTCCTTATCCATCACAACTTGATTTCATCATATTGTGGATTATCATGACACAAAAGAGATCAGCTGAGGAAATCCAGCAGAGCGGTCGGGGGGCCATGCAAAAGGCACAGCCAGCAGGAGTACATTAAAAACCGGGTGAAGGAGGGCAAAGGTCTCACCCGCTTGTAATATGGCCAGTTTTATAGACTTGATGGAAGCAATTTATCCTGTCTCACCTACAAATACCTCTGGGAAATAATAACGATATGGACTTCACACAGCTGCAAATGATGGATGCTTCTAATCTTAATTAAGATCAAAGTCGCTGCCAGTCAGCACATCTCACAATCTCAACACCATCTCCTGGGCATAAAACGCTCGCCAAACAAAACTGTGATATTTGTTTCTTCAAAAGGCCCGTTTCATTACATGCAATTCAATTAAGATATTCATGTTTGTTTTTAATTCATCATTCAGTTGGATGTAATGACTGCAATAAATTCAAATATCATCAATGCCAGACACGTCTAATCTCACGCAGATTTGATAAATTAAACTGATTGTCAGCATTGTTATCTAATCAAGGAGACATTTATGTGGACCGTTTGTTCCGCTTGAAAATTCCCCAAAATTCTCAGACGGCTTGCACACCAACTCAGAAGTGGTAAAATGGCTGTAAATGTATTGTCACAAATGCACTTTATAGCATATAAGTAGGACGTTTGCTAAATTTGTGGAGCAAGCATCTGCCAAAAAGGACAACAAAACAATTTCTGAATGTGTTTGAGTATTTGAAAACTGAAGACTGAAAGCACTTTAAACTAGAGCCACATTCAGATACCCAGTTCTTTCTTTGCTCAAAAACCAAAAAAAGTAGAAGTGTGTCTTTAAAAGCTCATTAAAAGTCTCCAGATTTTGGAATGGTACATTATTTCACAAAGCAGGGACATTTTTGTTTGGACCTTGGAATGTTCAAGTGCAATTTTATTTTTATTTTCCCCCTTTCTGTGTTTGTGGATGTATAGCAATGGGGGAAATCATTAAGACTTTAAAAAAACAGTAAATTTTTTTTTTATCAATTCTGTAATAAACAGCAAACCGTTGAAGTGAAGCCAGAACTGGAGCTAGGTGTTCCTGTATTCTAGTTCCTGATAGTTTGTCAGTGTAACAATTTTTACTGCCCACTTTGATCCATCTCTTTATGAGGTTAAATTACACAGAACTGACCTTTTAGGTATTGCCAAGTGTTTAAAATCCATGAGAATTTGGTTTTAAACAAAATGAACACATTCACAAATGGATAGCATTTGGCATGGCATTTGACAAAATGTAATGTTAATTGCTTGTTTCACAATTGGTGTCTGTTTTATGTTTTTATGGTGTAAAGCACTTTGTTTGAACTGCCTTGTTCCTAAAATGTGCCATACAAATTAAACTGACTAGATATTCAGCAATACTCTGAGTGTCGTCGGTTTATTGAGATGCAAGCAGTAAGAAGTGCTAATAACTTTTACTACTTTTAACATAATGCAGCAGTTATTTAGATCCTTAAATCTGGTGCATCTCAACTCATGATAGTCAGCACCTTTAACACACATTAGAAGTGTCGAGATGAAATAAATTATTAGACTCAAGAATTGTACATTTTATCAGAGGTCTTTATGCTTCTGGACTACAGGGAGATGAGCCTTGTATCATCGCAGACCAGAGGCAGCAGCAGGTGTGGTACGTTTGATAAAAAATAATAGAGCTTGTTTTTTGGGTGGTTGTGGTGGTGTGTGTGTGTGTGTGTGTTTTTTTTTTTTTTGGGTAGTGGGTTCATGTAGTGCTTTTAGTTTTCCTAACGATGCTGTTTAAATCTTTTATTATTATTATTATTATTATTTTTGATCACAGGCACATGGAATTGTTCAACTGTGTCTAAATAACAAAAATAAAGAAGCCATCAGCAGTTTAGAAGAGCCTATTAATCCAAGATGAAATAAGTAGATGTGTTTTAGGATCTCTAGTTCAGAGCTCATCATCACACACAAGAGGAGTGTTATAATTGCCTCTGACTGCCACCTTCTGCCTGTGCTTCAGATCCAACTAATTATCCCCTGCTTAGTTTTGTTCTTTAAGGCGTCTGTGACCATAAGAAAGAAAGAAAAATGGAAATAAATTCCATATGATAACTAATCAGTGGCACTCATTTTCTACTCGACTGTTAAATCATTGGTGAAGAAGGATGTGCAAGAACATTTGTGCAGCGCTAATGTAGAGAGAAAACTAGAGAAATAATCTGGACTTTTTTTTCCCACTACTGTACCACTTCTCAAATGGTGAGAAGAAACATAAAAACACTGACATATATTAACATGATTAATTATGATTTGCTGTTTTAATGCATGTAAACAGAGAGCACTATAAAATATTGGCAAAGCTGACTTGAGTCTGCACACACAACAAAACGGGATGACAATTTATTAATTGTGACAGCTTTTAGTCAGAACACCCGCCTCGTTCCATTATGTGATATTAAATTGAATATGCCAGGACCAATGTCTGTACAAGACTCCTGTTGATCTTCAGCAGGGTTGGAAATCTTGCCAGACTGATTATTAAGAGAGGTCAACAAAGCATGAATGTGTGCCCAATTTGGCTCCACGCCATGGCATAGAGAGCCTCTGAAAGCAGTGACTGAGATGGAGAAATCCTTTATTAATCTGGCCTTTTTCAATATGGGACTTTATATCTGCATAAATGTTCAGAACAAGTAGTATCTGTGATCAAACTCTCTTTGAATATTTAAGAAAGCAGCTCAATGATTCACAGCGCAGATTACTTGCCAGATCATTTGACATTCTAGTAGATGAAGCGCGTTAAAATGCATTAGGACTGTTTAGTTTTTAGGGGGTTTTATATGTCATAAGTAGTCTGCACCAGTTACTAATATCGAGATGCAGCGAGAGATTTACAGTCTCACTTTCCAAACCACAAAAATGCTCATCAAAATGAGACACCAGAGAAAGTTCAAAGCAACCAGAATTTTCTCCAGCTGTATGGAGCATAAAGCTGCACAATGTTCCCTCCTTCCCCGTTTGTTGCTGTAGACCGAAAAGAGCTTTTACACACTTTCCTTACTTACAGGAAAGACAGAAAATGCAAACATTCATGGTGTTGAGCCTCAGGACTGCTACTCATAACACTCATCTCTAAATGTATGTTGTAATATTGTAATATGAACCACAGCATAATCTCTAAGCACATTTATTTCAATTGCTTCAATTTAAATAATCTGTCACATACAGATTTATCAAACAAGTTTCTTAAGGCATCTCAGATTATTACGATTTAGTAATGTTAATAGCTTAGATGTTTGTCTGAAAATTAGAATATTATATAAGACCAATGAAAAGGGACTATTAATTCAAGTTTTTTTTTTCTCTCGTTTTTTCTTTGGACTGTTGACAATCACACATATGATTGCTGACAGCACAGAGTCCTGACGCCTTCAAAAAGGAGGCTCTGTCACAAAAGG
>NW_015112627.1:0-96596 GCF_001443285.1 Poecilia latipinna
GAGCTGTTGGTGAATGTTATGTAGCAGGTGGAAAATACTCTGAATAGTAAAGGTTGCTGATCAAAAACTCGGGAGCTTGTCAGAAATAAAAAGCAGATCCTGCTTCACGTATCATTTCCATCTCAAATTGTTTGCTCTAAACCTAAACCTCCTCTAACTTAAACCCAACTTTGAGCTTCCTGTATGCAGTCACAAGTCGGATAACTCGTTTTTTTCTGAGGGAAAAGCTTGATGCTTAAACCAGAAGGGTTTTCAGGCTGTGGGGCCTCAGAGAGGTGTTAACAGGGAGCAGCTTCAGATCACTGAGCAGCAACAGTGCAGTTTGCACAACCGTGCAAGCATCTTGAGTCTTTCCTCACTTCGTCATGTTTTCTCCCCAGAAACCAGACTTTCCTGCTTTCTGAAGGTCTTCAGAGGTTTTTCTCTGGACTGCTTTATTTACTCCATTTTTAGTGCCAGTGCCTCACCATTTATAAGTATTTTCTTTCTTTTTTTTTCTAGCCAAGCTGTTTAAATCTTTCTATTTTATTCGCTTTACCTACTAAACATAAGAAATTAACCAGAATTGTGACTACACATGAGGTAAAACTAGCCTGTGAACCAGATTGGACCTTCGCCTATAACTAAAGTTTAAACTTTAATGTGGTTTCCTAAAATGCCTTACCTCTTTTTTTACTTTTAAAAACAAAATCTTGTTTCTCAGAATACACATTACATCCTTAAGATGTATCGAAGTGTATTCCCCAAGAGTTTCCTATGAGAAATGAAATAAAAATTATTTTTCTATGTATGCCTGAAGGTGGCGGGGGGAAGAAAAATTAATTTGGAGGAATAAAGTGCCTTTCAAAAAGTATTCACAGTCCATATAACTTCTAATTTTCGTTTTTTTGGGGTTTTTTAAGTGATCAAACAACATGAAGTAGAAAAGAAAACTGGCCAAGAACAAAACCTTTTTAGAGGCTCAAAAAGAGTCTTTTTTCACCTTTCAGCAGGACAACAACCTCAGACTTACAGCCAGAGCTACAGTGGCCGTGTTAGAATGGTCTAGTCAAAGTTAAAAGGCCCAATGTTTACATTGACTTTATCAAATTGGGCTGATGTTGAGATGTTTTGTGTCAAATAATGGGCAAACATTTCAACCTCTAGATGTGTAGAGTTTGTAGAGATTTACACCAAAAGACCTGCAGCTGTACTTGCAGAGAAAGATGCTTCTATAAGTATTAACTCAGATAAATACAAATACCACAGATTTCAGATCTTAATTAAAATACTTGAAACCATTTTAAATTTATGCACCACTTTTTGTTGGTCTGTCACATAAAATCCCAGTAAATTAATTAAATTTTGTTTTTTTTAATGATACAAAATGTGAGAAGTTTGAAGTTTGTATATAAGCTCCTTCTTGGCAGAAAACTCCCACGTTTTTGTCAAGAACCTGCAGAACTCCAGTCTGACGTTTTATTAGCGTGCACAAAATGAGCAACCAGGAAGTCTGGCTGACTTTTGATGCCAGTTTGCTGCTTCCATCTTTCAGAAGCAGGATGAAGGCTTGGTTCTGTTGGACCTGGTATCCAGCCACCTGGGCCTGCAGGAGAAGCAGCTCTTCAGTCTTCAGATCAGAGAGTCGAGCACCGCCATCGCCTCCATTGCAGCCAACACGCTCTCTCCCGTGAGCTCACACTTCATCTGCTGCACATTTGCTCTAAGTCTGTAATGTGTTTCTCCGGCCGGTTGCAGTCGGTGATAACCGTGGGGCGTGTTTACATAAATGTTATTTGTTATAGCCTCAGATGGCTATTAGGGCTGATGAATGCTTTTCTTTTTGCAGCGATGGTTAGAGCCAGAGAAGTCCTTCAAGAAGCAGATAAAAGGTATCATTTGTTGGTGAAATTTCTGAGTTCAGCAGAAAACTGGGTTGTAGTTGTGGTTAAATATAGATACAGGCCTGTTTTAAGCAATTTGGTTGTTTCTGCAGGTCTTGCCTCCCCCTTTTATCTGAACTTCAGAGTGCGGTTCTTCATCTCTGATCCCAACTCTCTGCAGCATGAGCAGACCAGGTCAGTACTTCTCTATCATGATAATCCAGCTCCATGTCAATGTGAACTGTTAACATTTTATAACAATCAAACTGTTTTGTTCACATCTTGATGGGAAACTTCTAAGCTGCTCATAAATATAACTGATTGAATAATTGTTGAAATTGCCGAAGCTTCAGTATTTAGTAAATAAACCTTGTCAGCTGCACTTAAGCAATGACTCTTCAGGTTTTTGTTACTATGAATAGTCAAATAAGTATGAATGTTTCCTTTTAAAAGTTGAACATTTCTTCAAATTTTAAAGTGTAAAAACAGTAAAATAAGGGTCCAAACTGGTATGACGGAAGGCTTTTCCTAAATTTTGTCCGTTCTTCCAGAACAAGATTTAAATTTCTGTCAGATCAGATGTTTTAGAGTCGCCATCCATTCTCGTTTTGGTGTTTTTCCATGTAGGGTGTGTCATTTTCCTCCTAAATTTGTTTAGCTGAACTCACTCTTTCTTATTTTAGTGAATTGTTCCCTTTGCCTCCAGCTCTTACACCAGCCTGAGGCGTTACTGAAAAACTCTCTGATTGTGGGTTTATGAAGTTCAGACATTTAAAAAAAAAAACATATTTGCACACTTTTATTTTTATGTCATGCTTCAGTTTAAAGGGATTGTTGGAAAAGCTTGCAGCAGGCTTTGCTTTCTGATTTGTTTGAGATTACACAGTAAAGGTTTCTTTATGAAGCCTTGATATGCTGCTTTTTTTTTTAACAGGTTTAGCTTTTTCCTTTGAGCTTTTCTAGCTTCATTGTTTCACACTTTTTCTTTTTACTAGTTTCCTGATTTATGTCTCAACTTCTGCTTTTGGCTTTTTATATCCTGAAGCATTTTGTTTGTCTTTGTGAGCATCAGTTTTTATCCTCTGACGGTTGGACAGCTGCATCATTTGATGTCGTGCCAAATCTGTGCAAACTAAGAAGCTAATCAGGGCGTTTGATGAATTTTAATTAAAATGCTTGGATCCCAAGGGCGATGGCATAAAGTAGAAATAAAATAATGTGCCACTTTTAAATTAAGAGAAATGAATGAACATTTGAGGTCATATTTTACCATTTTAACCGCTTATGGAACATTTCCAATTCAGGAATGTTTCCCAGGAATCGGGATAGTTTTCTGGAGACTCATTTAAACGATTGAAATTACAGTAAGGATGAAAAACTGGGTTTCTATAATCTAGAGGTTTTATTCTACTTTGATTATTGGAGTGATGTGGAAACAAACTCTAATTAAGAAAATAGTTTTTGAGTTTTACTGTAAAATTATTTGTTTATTCAGTTCATACAGAAAGGAGGAAAATAGTTGTCTTATTTATTGTTAAAGGTAACAGGAACCAGTTAGTATCAGCAGGTCAAACCTTTACAGAGTGGAAGATCAGAAATCAGCCACAATCTCTCTGATTTGTGCATTTGTATTTACAAATTTCCTTGATATTTGTATGTTTTAATGTTCATTTCAGATTGTAGCCTCTGTGAATATATCAGAAGTTGTGACTGTAAAGCACCAGATAATAATCCAGACCAGGTCTCCTGTTTATCTCTGTTCTCTGCCTCCAAAGTAGCAACATGAATGTAGTAAAGGTTGGATGTTTTTACTCATGTTTTAGAATACTACCCTGTAAGTTAAATCATAAATTAATGACTTGTCTGCCTCTGTTCCTGCCAGAGGCGCTGCTGTCTCCTCTGCTGAATGAAGATCAGACTTAGATGATTAAATGTTGTTGTAAACATGAACTAGTTTGCTATTCCAGTTTGCAGCTGGTAGTTAACCAGGTAGCAGGTTATAATGCACTCACTGGTTTCATTACCTTCTGTCTGAGTGTCTGCAATGGGGAAAATAAACATCAAACTGGAGAATAAGGATGCTGAAACTTTATTTTCACTTTTGGTATGTTTTCATTCTGTTGGAAAACTAAAATGTCTTTCCTTTCAGAGCACCCTGATTGTTTTGTTGAGAAACTACTTCCATTGACATTCTTGTTATAATTGAGGCGTTTTATCAGAGCCACAAACCATTTCTCCCTGGAGATATTAAAAGTCTGCAGAAAACATCCCTCGCTTTCTGTCAATACTTGTCTAAACGTTTCGGTGTGGTTGTGTCCTCTGAAGCCTGAGCCGCCGGTGTGTCTAACAAACACCAGCATGTGAAAGAGACGCTTTTTCAGGGTATGGAAAACAGGCGTGGGTTGATAAAGTTCCTCTTTTGTCGCCTCTGCAGGCACCTGTACTTCCTCCAGATCAGGAGCGACATCAGGGAAGGACGGTCAGTTGTCCCGCTTCACATCGAGCGCCTCCTCCTCTCTTTCTCCTCCTCCTCCTCCTCCTCCTCGGCGCTCAGTATTTGTTTAGCTGTGGAGCGTGCGATGTGTAATCACGGTGTCTGATTGCAGGTTGCAGTGCCCGCTGAGTGCAGCTGTAGTGCTGGCTTCTTATGCTGTGCAGTGTGAGTCCCGTCTCTCCTCTAAAAGAGAAAATGAGATGATTAATGAGGCAATGATAGCTGCTTGAGTAATTACTCCTGGGAAGCTGCTCTCAGTGCTTTTATTTAGCAGCTTTCTTTCACTAGCGAGACGTTGGGATACACAGGTGTGTGCAGGCGGGGTTTTATGTCTCCCTGTGGGATGCTCAGTGTTTGTTTCCATCACCTGCAGCGGAGATGGGGGATCACTGTCCGTCCAGACAGCCGGGGTACCTCTCGAAATGCCACTTCATTCCCGAACAGGACGAAGACTTTGTGTCTAAAGTGGAAGACCTGCATCCGCAGCACAAGTGAGTTTAGTGCCTGTAGTTGAAAAGAACAGCAGGTTTGTTGCACAATTCCTGTTGTGGTATGTGTCTGCGTGTGTGTTCCTAGGGGGCTTAAGCAGAGTGAGGCGGAGCTGTGTTTTCTCAACACTGCACGGACGCTGGAGCTGTACGGAGTGGAGCTGCATGCTGCCACGGTAATGTTGTTACTTTAATTATGCCGTGGCTTAGTAAGCACACCTTCTTGTTTTCTTACGTTAATAAATAAGAGGAGGGTTTTCCTGTTTGATTCATCGCCAAAGCTTCACCAATTAAACAAAAGCTTTTGGTTTATCGTCCAAGAACTTTGGCACTTAATGAAAACTCCTTGAATTATTTGACAACAATTAAAAACTGAAGCTAAAGCAATTTTTAATCTCAATATGACCCATCCTTCTGTCTCTCAGGACACCAACAATACGCCTCTAATGGTGGGTTTGGCCTCCAGTGGTGTTGCAATGTTCTGCAATATGATTTGCTCCAGTTTCTTCCCCTGGTGAGTAACTCCGCCGCTCAACATTCAGCTTGTTTTCGCATTTCCTTCCAGTAAATCTGACGCTTTTCATGCAGGGGGAACATCATCAAGATATCTTATAAGAGGAGACGCTTCGTTGTACACCTGAAACGCAAACATGTGAGTCTCTGGCTTCGTGAAAACGTTTCTGCTGGTTCAAAGATACGATCAGAGTGAACGGAGTTGTTTCTGTGTGTTTAAAAATCCATTGTTCATGTATGGAAAATGGACTAAAATGCAGTTCGTGGTTCCTGCACAGTTTGTGAAAAGTTCTGACTTATTTCAGGTCTGAATAAGTTTGAAAAATTACAAAAATTGACAAATATTTGTATTTACAGACTTTATTCCCCAACATGTAGGCATAGAGATCTGCCTGTCCACCAGACATCCATCTTTTTGTCCATTTATCCATCCATTTATTCATTCATTTGTCCATTTGTTCAATAGAGGGCTGCAGCTAACAAATATGTTAGTAATTGATTATTCTGATGATTAACCGGATACAAAAGTGGCACATTTTACTGGTTTTTCATTTCATCACATAAGCTCTTTTGTTAAACATGAAATAAACATTTAATTGCTTAAAAATGCAATAACATAACATTCCTTTGCATTTGAACCAAGTGAAGTTAACACTGTGACACTTGAGGAGTTTGGGCTTGGATATATTATATCTTGAATCCAAAATGTTTATTTACTTTTGTACTGCTTGTTACTGCTTTGAATATATTATTTTTTAAGCAAATGTCCTTTTTTGAGTCTGTAAACTCCAGTTAACTGTTAATCGATTGCTAAATTAGTTCACAGTTATTTCAATAATCGATTAATCATGATTAATTATGATTAATTATGATTAATTGATTCAACCCAAATCCGTTATTCTTTTGTCTTTCCATCAGTCTCTCAGAGTGTCTTCAGAGAATATGATGTCTTAACATGAAAAACACGTTGAACCATGTTGTCTTTTATTTGCAGCAAACTTATCTTCTGTTGCAAAACAGAGACGATGTGAAAAGACCCTTAACTCTTTGAGTTGCAGGGGGAAACCCAAGACTGTGAGGTGTCTCTAAACCTGCCCTGCCCCAAGACGTGTAAGAACTTATGGCGGTCCTGTGTGGATCACCACTCCTTCTTCTCCTCCAGCCGGACTGCCAGGAGCCCCAAATACAACAACAGCACGGTTAAGGGCTACAAGCAGCTCATAACGCAGCACCTGGGCCTGAGCAACAGTAAAACTGAGGAGTGAGCTTTCGATGCATCCCACATATTCGCTTGTTTTGCCCTTGAAATCTGCTGCTTTCTGAACATTCGACTCTGTCGTGACAGAGGTCCGGTGTGCCAGAGGGTCGTAGGGGGGATGGTGTGGAACCCGGTTCTGCAGAGGTCTATTTCATCAGAGCATCTCGAGACCAAGAGTCTGCCCTCCAGATCGCCGCCATCAACCCCCAACTGGTAAAACTGCTGCTACTAACTGCAGCGGAGATTTTCTCTAAACTAAAAATAAACAAAAAAAAAGGCTCAAGCTACACATCCGATGTGTTGGTGCGGCAGGAGAAGTCCCCGAGTTCGCCATGAGATCAGAAAGCCTCGTCCGTCATCGGTAGAGCTCAGCACGGACCTGAAAGACATGTCAGAGGGGGAGGACGTCTTCTACACGTACAGGGCCTCTGTGGGCAGCAGCAAGGACAGCGAAGGAGACGCATCGTCTCATCGGTCAGTAACGCAGGAGCCCATGTTCCTGTGTTCACGTCTTTGTTGGGATTTTATGTCTTAGACTCCACAAGCTAAGGATGTTTCTAAGGATGCACCGATTGCCGATCACCAATCTTTAAAAAGCCTGTCCAGCCGATTTCGATTCTCTCTGATAGCAATTTTTGTTTGTCTGAAATGTTGCTGAATGTGGCAAGAAAGTTGCTGAGCTGGAAACAATGAGGTGATTGTTGCTTTTTGCAAATGTGCAGACATGATATGGTTGCTGAGGTCGATAAGATCCATAGATAAGACTGGCTTCCCCAAAATGAAGGAAATCGGTCGGTTTCTATTCATTTCTAAATGAAAATATTAGAAAAGGCAGATTTACATTTGTTTTCACTCTTCTGTTGATCAGTACTGCTAAATAAATTGGTCAAAGCGACCAATCACTGCAGAATTCACTTAATTAGTAAACATCATTTAATATTTATATCAATATTACACAGCCTTCCTCTGAAAATGCCAACAAACAAACGGCATCATGAAAACCAAGGAATGCAGCAGAAATGCTAAAGAAGTTGCTCTAGTCAGATCAGATCTTACATACAAAACTTGACTGATGGAAAAACTGCACCCTGAACTCACCATCCCCACTGAGAAACATGGTGCTGGCAGCATCATGCTGTGGAGATGCTTTTGTTCCGCAGAGGCAGTGAAGCTGGTCAGATAGAGACACAAACTTATTTTGTAATTTTTAAAAAACATATAAATCCTGCTTAGTTCCTTGGATTGGAGTTCACCATTTCTGATAACTGTGCAGTATTTTATGTTCTAGTCTTTACTGTACAGTATGTTTTTAGTCTTGATGTTTATATATTTTTAATGCTTTCTGTGAACGTACATGCCTATTCCGAATAGCTAAAATCATGTGTTTCTAACGGCCTAGTCAAAGTCCAGGCGAAATTCTGTCGAGAATCTGTAGAAAAATAGAGATATTGCCATTCACAAATGCGCTCAATCTGACTGATCTTGGGTTATTTTGTAAAAAAAAAAAAAAAAAGTAGAGACAGACCCCTAAAGACTAGCAGCAGTAACCGCTCTCCATTTTTCTTCAGATTTTATGGGTGAAATATTTGAAAACCATGTTTTATTTTTTATCTTTAACATAAAGTAACAATAAAATACATCGAGGCTTGTGACTGAAACATAAGAAATTGTTCAGGGGGATAGGAGTGTTTTTTGTTGTTTTTTTTTCCAGAGGACTGAAGTTAAAATCAGCTGACCTGTAATGAACCATGTAGCCGCAGAGTCATTTTTAATATTTTATGTCTTCCAGCTTTTCTGCTCCTAACAGTCAAGGATCTGGTGAGGGTTTGTTGCAAGCTGAAGACAGCATCGGGGAAGAAGACAGCCCGTTCCACAACAATAAGGTTTTTCTTTTTCACCTCGGCACTTTCTGATTTCTGAGTTTTCCCTTCACTCTTCACATTCATGACAAGTTCTTCGTGCAGGATGCTCTTGGTGACGGCGACCTGATGCTGATATGCATCACTCCAGACCACGAGGGGAAATTTGGCTTTAATGTGAAAGTACGTCTCTGTCTTCCTTGCATGCTGCATATACATTTTTTATGATTATTTGTTCCTCTGATGAAATTGTTGAACTCCTCTCAGGGTGGAGTGGATCAGAAGATGCCTCTGTCCATATCTCACGTTAAACCGGACTCCCCGGTAAGAACATTCCGGAATAATTATGTTTTTCAAGCTTTGTTACAAAAACAGTGGACAAATGGTAGCATATGGTTTTTATTTTCGGTTGTATTATGCATATTTTTGCAAAAATACCGCAAAACAAGAGATTCTTTTGGAAAGTCTTTAAAGTTTCCTCTTTGTATGGATTGGAAAAAGTTATAAAACCATTCAGACTCAAACCACATCTCACTCAGATAAATTGTGTCCAACTGGAGGGAATTCAAGGCCATTGTTGCTCTCCTGAGGAGTCTCCGGCCAGCAAAGATCACTGCTGTGCAATTTGCTGCAAGGTCAAAGAATAATCCAGGATTACGTCTAAGAAACCAAAGAGCTCTCTCACATTCTGTAATGTTAATGTCTGGCTCTACAATCAGCAAATCGCTGAACAACAACTTTCTGTGTGAAAGTGATAGAGGACGAAAGCAACGGCGCTACGGGGGTGAAACAATGTTGCCCTTTCTTTAGCTTGTCTAAAATGTTTGTCCATACACAGAAAATATTTTGTAGAATTAAATGTTTCATAAGAGTTGATATTGATTATTATTGATTTTTTTTGTTTGTTTTATGTCTCTGCACTACTTTCAAGCTCATGGTGTGACTTTTCCTGTTTTTTCCACAGTTTTTACTCCACGCCGTTATTTATTGTTACTGCTTGTTACTGCCTTTGATACACAGAGGCCAAACCTTAAACTGCTGCTGCATCAGTTACTCTACAGGTTGTTGCTAGGTAACCACAAGTTGCCCAGCAAGTTGTTGCTAGGTAACCAAAGAGTGAGTGAGTTTGTTGGTTAACGCCACCATCCTTTCTTTCAGCTGGCCGAGAGATGTTGAGTGGCTAAAGTGTTTTCTCTGCCTACATCCCCCAGAATGCTGTGCGGTTCTGGCTCAGAGTTCAGAGTTTGGACAGCTTGTTATTAGCATAAGCTTACACTTTTTCTGTTGTAAAAAGTAACACATTTAATGTAAAACATTAAAACACTTGGCTCTGAATTTAATTTCACCAAAACCATTTTCAGAAAGATAAACCCACAGTTGGTTTTTAAACCAGCGTTTTGGAAAAAGTGAACATGATATTTAGAAATCCTGTCCATTATCCCAGAAGAAACATTAAGAAAAGACCTGAATGAGAAGTTGATGACAGGAATACTGTTGTTGTTTTTTGTTCAGGAAACATCTGATATCTGTAATTGCAAAGAAAAGTTTCTGTTACCAAACTAAAGTTTTGTTTTTCTGATTTATTTATGTCATGAAATAAAATACAATACAAACTATTTACTTAAAAATCGCACAATTTGAATTTCTAGATTTCTGTTTTCCGTCACTCACAGTTGAAATAACCGACGATAAAAATTAAGTACTTCTATATTCTTTGTAAGCGGTTAAACCTGCAAAATCGGCAGCATATTAAGTACTTGTTTTTCCCACTGTGTATGACATCGAATGGTTGTTAATATGGTCCTGTGACCCAAAACCTGTATTTCAATGGCATGTTTTCTTTTCTTGCCCATTTTGAAGAGTGGCTAAGAGAAATTGCCTTGTGTCAGGTCATAGTTCTAGCCCAGGTAAACGGAAAGTTACTCATGAAACAAAAATCCTAGAACTATGGTCAGCTTAAAAAAAGTCAAGAGCAAAAAAAGTTAAATTTATTTGATGGGAATTGATGACTTCTTAATATGAGATTATCCTTTAAATGAAAACTAGGACAATTAACTTAAAAAATAAGCTTATTTGTTCTTTTGGAGGCAAACTATGCTTCTAAAGTCACTAATAATTTCTTGTTTGCTACCTTAAATTTGATTTAAAGCTTGTCCGTTGTGTCTTATAGGCCGGTCGATCTGAACCCAGACTGCAGGAGGGCGACCTGGTCCTGCTCATCAACGGTCGGGACATTTCCGAACACACACACGACCAGGTGGTCATGTACATCCGAGCCAGCCGAGAGTCTCACTCCAGGCAGCTGGCTCTGCTCATAAGACGTAAAGGTGTGTACCCGTAAGAGGAAAGTGCTGAGACGGAAGGAGAAATGCAAATGACTGCTGCTCACAGCCCTGGACTGTCCTCGTGATCCAGGTTCGGGCCGGGTCATGCCTCAACTGCAGCTGTCATTCGCCGCCCTCTCGCTCACCATCCCACCACAGGAGAACAAGCCTCAGTCACCGGGTCAGCTGGAGCGGGTCACCACGTTGGAGGAGTCCATGAAGCAGCTGGAGAGAGGGATACAGTCTGGCACGCTGTCCTTCCATTTTGAGGTATTTTGTTTGACATGTAGAAGTGTTTTCAGTAGACATGCACTGGTTCCATTTGTTGTGGCTAAGATCTACATCTCATCCCTTATATTCTTACATATTAAGACCTATTATTCTTCCTGGAACATATTACGATATGTCTATGGGCTACAAAACATGTTGATCACATTTTTTGCACAAAATCATTCTTAAATCATCTCAGTCTGGTCAGGTCTGCCTATTTGAGCTACTTTAAGGGCATCTTGTCACTTGAAATCCAAATAAGCTGCTGCTGGACATGTCCCACAACTCAACGTTTACACTAACACATGAAAATGGCTTCAAACTTACCCACAACTGTGTGCCATACATCTTTGAAAAGCAAAAGCAGAGCTTCCTGCACAACCAACAAGAATGCAGCAAGTGGTTTCTGAATATTAATTCAATAATAGCAGCAGATCTTGTACAGCACATGCAACAGTAAAATCAGCTGAACAAATGTGCTGGAACTTCTTGGGTTGCTAGGTGACAGGCTGAGCTTGACTGGGGTTGCTAGGTTACGGTGCAGAGCCCTTCAGTTGTGACTTAAGAATTTTCCACACACCAAAAATCATTAACCTATTGCCAAAAAATGCCTGGGTGTTTTATTTTAAATAACTTTAGACACAAATCGAAGTTAAGAAAAGGTTCAAAAAGTGAATTTCTAAATGCAGCTTATGTTCCTTTCTCAAAAGAGCTAAAAAGAGAGAACTTTACTCTTATCAGCCTTCCTGTTATCTGATGAGAGGCTCTCTCTCTCTCTCAGCCATCATGTCTACAGTCTTGATACGTCGTACAAAAGCTTCTTTTTAGATCGCTCCTTGCATCTCTGGGCTTAATCTGACTTCATTTTGAACATCTCAGGCATGCCAGGGCCAATCAAACCTAAAATCAGCTGATTTCTCTGAGCATCTCTACGTTTAAAATGCTGCTTTTAGGACAGATGTTGGCCCTAATCTTCAGCTGAATCCTGTTCATAAAAGCAGCGATGACCTTGAATTTTTCTAATTCCTGTGTGTGTATGTTTCTGTGTGTATTTACATGCATGTTTGCGTGCGTTTGCATGCTTGTAATTCCTAGAATTTATACAAGAGGAAGCCTGGTCTGTCCCTAAGCTGTGCACGGCAATCCGAGAACCAGGAAAAGAACCGCTACAGAGACGTTTTGCCTTGTAAGTGCTCCTTGCTGCGTCTGCGTGCCTGTTTGCTTTCGCTCGTCCCCCTGCTGTGCCCGGATCCCGCATGTTAGGCTTTGAGAAATTTAATTTTGACAGCTCTGTTCTGAAACCTCACCAGCTGCTGCCCTTCTCTGCTTTCAGACGACGACACCCGAGTGGTGCTGCTGGGGAAGGAAGACTACATCAATGCCAGCCACATCACGGTGAACATCGCTCACCTGAAACTGCCTCCCGTCCTCTGTGTCTCTTTTAGTGTAAACTCATCCTGTTCATCTTGTGTGTGGGTGTTTGTGTGTCTGTGTGTGTCTCTTAGGTGGCACCCAATGAGTCTGGAGTGTGTTTACGTTACATTGCTGCTCAAGGTCCACTTCCACAGACCTGTACTCACTTTTGGCAAACTGTATGGGAGCAGCAGACGCACACCATCATCATGCTTACGACTCTAACAGAGAGGGGACGGGTACAACGTGCTTTGTTTTTGTTTTTATAAGCCACCGTTTTGCAGAAACGTCTTAAAATTATGCAACTGAACATCAGCAACACGTTAACATAGCAATTAGTGCAGCACAACTGGCAAATTATTACATGCTGTGTCAGGTTTAATTTTGATTACAGTGATTAGAGGGGGTTCAGTGGCTATGTTTGCACACAGCAATGATCCGATGGATCACACCATAAAAGAATGGCTGAAAGCGAGCGCGACCCAGATGCCGGTGAGATAAATAATCCGACGCAGAGGAGGAACAAGAGCGTGCCTCTGTCTCAGCTTTCTTGTTGCTTAGAAACCAGATGTTCTCATTAATCGATCATTGTGTCTGGATCTCGTCAAGTGTCCGGGAGTTTCCCCTCACTGCATGCGCCTACGTACATATGCATCGACGCTAAGCTCTCCACCTGTTGCCGCTGATGAATTGCTTTTGTCTGCTGGCCGCCCTGTGGATCAGAGCAGGCTTTCTGAATATGAGCTTGATTTCCTTAGAGTTGCTGCAGCGGCAAACTGTTTCCTGTTACTCATGTCCAGAGTTGGACAGTAACTGGTTACATTTTCTCAGTTACATTTACTTGAGTATCTTTTTGGCAATAATTTACTTTTAGGAGTATTTTTTCCTGTACTGTACTTTTCACTTTTACTTGAGTAATTTTGTTCTGAAGTTTGGCTAGTCTTAGTTGAGTAAAATATCTGGATGCTTTACGCACTCTGAGTAACTTCATTTAAAGAAAAAACAAGTTTGTTTTAACCAAAAACCAGCTGACAAAACGTGCTGGAGCTCCACTTGGGTTGCTAGGTGATGAGCTGAGCTCGGGTAGGGTTGCTAGGTGACAGCGCAGCGTGGTCTAACAATCAGGAGGTTTTCAAAATGGCAATAAACATTGGCTTATTTCCACAAAAATGGCAATAAGTGTTTATTTTTAAAAGCTTGGGCTTTGTTTTTAGAAGCAATTGAGACTCAAATGGAAGAATAAAAATGTGCAAAACGTGACTTTTATTTTCCCCTTCTTTAAAGATTCATAAGTTTTATACTGAAAGAAATTGATTAAGGAAATAAAATATTTTGCCTGATATTATTATTATTATTATTATTATTATTATTATTTTGTAATTGTTATTTATATTATTTTTATTTTCATCCTTTAAATACCAAAATTTCCTCATAACTTCACATTTTGGTCTGTCTGGTGTAATTATTAAATATTAAATGACAGATTTTTGATCAGTTATTGATACTTGAATACCCTTCTTACTCTCACTTGAGCAATTTCTCAGATGCACTCACTTTTTACTTAAAAGTAAAAATATAATGAAGTAGTACTACTCTTACTTGAGTAAATTTATTTTGGCTGCTCATGCCAGGACTAACGCAGTAACGTCGGTGATGTCATACGTGTTGCAGACAAAGTGCCACCAGTACTGGCCGCATCCGCCGGAGGTGAAGGATTACGGCCACTTGTCGGTGAAGTGTCACTCAGAGGAGTGCAACCTGGCGTACGTGACGAGGCAGTTCACTCTGAGGCACAAAAAGGTAAACCTGATGATAGAGCTGAGATAAGCGGCTGCGCTCCTTCCTGAGGGTTTGTAAACGTCTTGATTCGTTCAGGTGGAATATCTTAAACCCTGTTTGCCTGTAGGGAAATTATGATGTAGAGAGCAATGTTTTTCAGTTTATAGGTCAAATTATAAACTGAAAATTTTCTGACAAATAATCAATGAAGTGCCAGCGCTGAGTGAGAGCAATTTGGATGAGTTTTTTTTTTTTGTTTTTTTCTTTCCTTTGAGGCTTTTGTTTTGTCAATGAAACAGTTTTCAGCTGCAGCCCTGGTTGCACACCTGTCCATGCACATTTCCTCTTGGTATGTTGCAGCAGCGTGTAGCATGTTCGCTCCATATGTCACATAACGGAGCTCGCTGCGGGCTGCGGCCTCTCCTGGCACACTGTCGTTTCCGTGTGGGTGTTTTTGTCTGTGTGCCGGTGATCCTGTGCGTTGTAAGCGTGTCCACCTAATTTTCCACCCCCCTGCCTGCTTGTGGGTAAAATCGGGCAGGTCTTTTTGTGGGAACGCTGTCTGTCTGATTGTATCAGGGTAGATGATCAGATTAAAAGTGCTAGCTTCCACATCAGCCTCCATGCCGAACAGGTAAATAAACAGATTACACCCAAGGAGGCATGAAATATGAACGCGCGCACACATGCATACACAGATACCGCTGTGTGGGTCCATCTGCTCCTCTGGCGGGGCGAATTAATCCCCGCATGAAATCGCAGGCCACATGCCTATTAAAAACACCAAAGTCAGCCGTTTTCCTTCCCAGTCTTCCTTTGTTTTTCGCTGTGGTCTTTCCCTCTATCCTCTGTTTACATTGCTGCCTAATCTGACTTACTGATCACATGGTTGTTGACCTGGACTGTTTCCGCCTCACCAGGGTGACATTTTCCAAAGGTTACACATTCATCATGCAAGATTATTGTCACGCATTATTCTAATTGTCTTTTATTTGTGTTTTTGTTTGTAAAAGTTAGCTGAAGAGTTTTCAGTCACACACCTGCAGTACGTCGCGTGGCCGGACCACGGCGTACCCGATGACCCCTCGGACTTCCTGCTCTTCATCAGCTCGGTGAGGGAGAGGAGGAAAGCCACAGAGCCGCTGATGGTACACTGCAGGTAACGCATGAGGCTGCAGTTTAGTCAGACTTTCTCCTTTGGCTCCTGTGAACTGAACCCAACGTTTTGCTTTAAATCATCTTCTCAGTGCTGGGATTGGGCGGACAGGTGTCCTCATCACCATGGAGACGGCGCTGAGTCTCATAGACGCGGGTCGGCCGGTTTTCCCGCTGGACATTGTGAAAACACTAAGAGACCAGCGAGCCATGATGGTTCAGACCACGGTACTGAGATTAAAAACAAAAGACTCGCTTGTTAAACGACACTGTTACTCCATGGCTCATTAATTTCTCTATTATGCTGCGTGATGATCACCCCAAGCTGTCTTGTTTCCTGCTGCTTTTTAATGCAGTGTTTACTTATAGGGAGTGTCAAACTCATCAACTCGTATTAAAAATACCCTCACAGTAATCCAGGTTTTATTTTAATACACTTCCTTGTAAATCTATTGCCACCCCTTGAGCTCTTCCACACTTTGTCTTGTTGCAGCCACAACCTTTAGTGAATTTTATGTGACAGACCAACAAAAGTAGAACATAATTGAGATGTGGAAGGTAAAGATTTCCTCTACTAAAAATCTGAAATGTGTGGCCTGCATTTTTGTTCAGCTCTCTTGAGTAACTGCATTTTATTAGTAGAGCCACATTTCAACGCAACTAAAGCTGGAAGTCTTTAATTTCTCTAATTCTTCACAATTCTGATTTTATTGTTGAATATTGCAAAATTGTTGCATGCATTAGCCCTCCAAATATTGCAGCCATGCAGCTCTTTTTGATTAGAATATTGGGATTTTAATCGTAATTTCATGCAAATCTGAATATCGGTTTTCAACTCAGATTCTGGATTTAGGCGTAGACTTTGATTGGACCATTCTAACACCTCAAAATGATTTAATCTTGACCATTAATATTCTTAGTTATTCATAATAATTATTCTGGGTGAAAACAAATGCATGCCACACTTTTCAGATTAAAGTTAAAGCCAGATATCCCCCTTATTCCCTTCCCAGTTATTCACTTCTCTGTGTTGGTTTGTCACAAAAAAAACAAAAAGTATTGACGATGGTGGTTGCAAGATTAAGAGTAAAAAGGTCAAAGTAGGTCAAAGTGTATGAACACATTTTAAGCAAATGCCTATCATTTTTGCAAAACTTTTCATTGTTTTCAGTTTATTATGAGTTAGAAAATAATCATTTTAACTTTTGAGTCAGTTAAAACACCAATGTAACAGGAATAGTGAGAGTAAAAATGAATTTCATCACATTTTCTTTCTACTTCTGCTGAGATCTCGATTTCTTTGGGAAAAAAAACCCCTCGTCTTTGTGGTTTAGTAAAGAACTCCTGGAAGAGTGAGAATTTAGTTGCACGCTCAAGGTTTTTCTGAAAAACACCTTCAGCACTTTTCAAAGAAACGGAGGTAAAAGAAATAAATAAAAAATCCTGCTTGTCCCTGACTCTCATTAATTTCCAGACTGCTATGGTGATGATGAGAGGCTTTAGTCGAGTGTTGGAGGCAGGAAGCCAGGCTCTGTAGCACCTCAGTGAGGGACAGCAGAGTGTTACTCATGCTGGGAAAATTGCAGCTTGTTCCTTTTGGCTCGGCAGCTACCACCATCACCCATATTTTGAAAAAGACCCACAGATCTCCGTTCTCTGATGTGCTGATGAAGACTTCCTCAGGTTCTCCCTCACGTTTTTGTGTATCCGTAATAAAAACATGCACAGTCAAAGGACATTTATCTCTGTTTATATTAAGAGTGGAAACATGCCATACTTAATTTTTGGAGCCCATTAAAAAAAGAAAAAAGATAGATATGTGCCTTTTTGCCAGTTTCATAATATCCCACTAAAATATTCCTGCGAGTCTCTAATGGCGAGATTTTCAGAATTTGTTTTTCCACCTTTACAGGCGGTGGTGGCAAAATAAACACAGACCCAACGCGCACCAGCTTCTTATTTTAAAATATCATGGCATTTCAAAGAGCTCAGGATTTTGTGCCCTCTTACAAAATGCTCAGGGTGTTTAAACAACAAACAGGCCCGCAGCATCACAGATCCTCCACCGTGTTTGACTATAACCACACCTGGAGTGTTTCATAACTTTAATTCCATCCTATAAAAGTACCAGTGGAGGTTGGAACCTATTTACATTTGTGATTCTAGGAAATAAACATTGTTTTTTGAAGATAGCTCCAGTTTAGTTCCCTCCTCCACCGATGCACATTGAAACGACACCAATGCTGACATTTCATACCCATGTATTTAAAATACAACATACGTCCATAAAAATTATCTTTTTTTTTGTTGTTTTCAACAATTCTCTGAAGTTATAAGCTGGTCAGTCCTGGGAAGATTCACTCCTGTTCAATGTTTTGTCTCACTGTAGTTCTCTGGAGCCTGAAAGCCTCAGAAATGACTTTGTAACCTTTTTCCAGACAGAAATATTATAGATTTTGTTTCTAATGTGTTCTTTGATATCTTAAAAGCAACACGTCATATTCTGATATGACGTGTTGCTTTTAAAATCTTGTACCCTATACTTCATGTTGTCGCACAGGGTCTATTTTCTTTTTCCTTTATGTCAAGACATAATCAGTATTGCTAGAAAATGTGATTTAAATACACTTAATTCAGGATGTAACAATTGGGCAGTAAAACCATCACAGGGCTGCAGAACTGCGTCTGAGAACATCATCAGGTTGTAATTTTTTAAAACTTTTTATAGAGGAGTTTTTGAAATGCACAAAATATCAGGGGATGTTTGTAGATCCCCTGATGTTGTGCCAAGTTAAATATCCAAACATCCATCAAAAGATGGATATGAATATTTAGATGTAATGACTTTCAGATCCACTTTTTCTGCTGTTATTAAACAGTTGGACAAGTTGACATTGCATTTGTTAAAGACCCGTTTTGGTCTTTTTTTCCATTTCATTATTAATTCCCTTTTAGCACATTCAGGTATTTTCACACACATCAACTTAAAAAAAATAAGTTTTTTTGTGAAGGTTTGGAAATACACCAAGTTTTTAGACTTATTTGAAGCAAAAAACCCCTAAAAAATCAATGATCATACGACATTTCGTGAGATTTATTGACCATTCTTCCAATTTCTCATATTATGCCGTTTCTTCCTGTTTAGTGTCAGTTCCAGTTCGTGTGTGAAGCCATTCTTCGCGTCTACAAAGAGAAAGAGGAGAAATCCAAAGCACCGTAATCCGATTCGACGGCGGGACCAAACCAGACTCGCTGCTCTGCCTCTGTTAACAGGAGGGACTTCTGCAGAGATCCAGCAGATTAAACTCCGCCAGGCTTATAGCGCTGGAACACGCACTGGATAATGAGAGTGTAACAAGCTTCAGAGCACAGCTGTCTGCGAGGAGAGGGAGAAACAGAGAGTACGAATATTAAACCTAGTTGGCTTTAGTTTATGCTAAAAGGTACATTAAGCTTATAGAGGCTGTGGTCTCCATAGAGACCGATGTAGGACTGACGTGAGCTGCTAATTTCTGTTCAAGAGGCCTCTCAGGAGCGACACTTCGACTTGTTAAGCTACATGTGCCTTAGACCGAAGCTTCCCAATCAATGAGTCCATCAAGGGCGGCAGAGGCCGAGTCAGACGGTTGTGATGTGTAGTTTATCTCCGACTCCTGAGATGAGGAGCAGCGCCGACTTCAGATGGCTACAGCAGGTATCAGGTCAAGGAGGGAGCAGAGCTGTTTCTTGACTGCCAGAGGATCACCAGATTTACTGTTCATCACGTTTTAAATTATTCAAACTCTAAATAAACTCAATGATTTATACAGATGGTTCTGCTTCGTCATTTCCTCCATTTGGGAAATGGGAGCTCTGACCAAAGCGTGGTGGTGTCCTTATGCGGCATTATGACAGTGAAAGCATCATAAATAAGCTCAAAGTATCGAGATGTGATCAGATATTAGATTAAAAGAAGCTATTACGAAATGAAATGCTAGTTTTAGAACTGCAGTGTCCTTGTAGCTGCATAATAATCGTACCAGTTTGGATTAATTATACATACTTAAGAGTTTGTGTGTTATAATGCAATCTTGCTATGGTCATATTTTAGTCTGCAGTGTAAAATTAATTCATAATCCTGACCAATGAGTCAGTAAATGAATAGATTGTAAATAATCTCTCACTCCTGAGATTAGATCATTTCCAGATTGTGAAAAATACCTGTAGAAACTCAAAATACCTGTATAAACTCATGCAGGTTTATAGGTCGCTTTTATTTGTTTATGTTTTAATGAAACATCTTGAAAAGAAAACTTCATGATTTTTGACATCTGTTTTACGTCCCTGAGTTATAAATATAAGACAAGTTGTAGGACTAACCTTTATATAATTACTGCTCTTCTAAATTATTAAGGAAATTTGAATATACTGCTTATCAACAAAAAAATAGTAACCTAATGCTAACCTTTTGCTAAAATAAAAAAACTGCTGAAAAATATTAACATGTCAAGAAAAATTAAAGAAAAATATCTTACATTAAAATATTTTTTTATTTAAAGTTAAACATTTTATCTTATTAAATGCATTTTCACTTGTGTTATTTTTTATGTTTAGATCTTTTACAAATGTATTACTGACTAGAATTTGATCCATTATCTATTTATGTGGTTCCATTTTCAATTAAAAACTGACTTTTTTTTACGATTTGTGGCACTTTTGGACCTCCATACTTGAATATATTTATTCTTGCTCGTTTTATTCTCCGTCTGTATTTTCAAAGATATGCAGCCACAGATGAGAAAAATGCAAAAAAAAATATATATATATATAATAATCCTCACATACCATCATAATGTTAAAAATGCTCGGGCCCCTGACGTCCAGGTGGGGTCCCTGGCAGACAGGTGGCGCTGGTTGTTGGTTCTCTTGGGTCGGCCCGTCGGGAGGAAAAGAAGTTTGTTCTGCGCGGTGTTTTTACGCAGGCGCAGATCATGCTGTTTGTCCAGTTTCGCTGGTTGACTTTTACCTGTGAGGTAAACCGGTAGTTTCGGTTCAGCGGTGGGGAAAGGACGCTGCAGCCGTCAGTTCGGTTCGGTCCAGAGGTGTGGAGGCTTCCCCGTCGTCCTCCTCCTCCTGTCTGCTCCGGTGTGTGTCTCAGGGTCCCCGCTGCGGAGCCTCGGACGGGATTTCTCCAGGATTTTAGAGTCGGTGCGCAACAGCGAGGAGGAGGCAGGTGGACGGACAGGACAGGACGGGGGTGAAGAGGAGGAGGAGGAGGAGAAGGAGGAAGAAGAAGAGCGGAGCCGTTCACTCCGGACCCAGCGAGTGGAAATCAACTGGTTGGTTTAATCTGGTTCAGTTTTATTAGTATGCGGCTGGAGTCCCCCTGCTGCTGATCGGCAGCCCTGAAGTCTCCTCCAAGCCTGCTAAGTGACTCTTCGCCCCGGGGAGGACGTGGGGAAGGAGGCGGACCGCAGCGGCCGCTGCGAGGGGCAGATTTCACGGACACACCGCGGACCCAGTCGCCCTCTGGATCAGGAAGATGATGGGCTTTCTGCGCCGGACGTTCAGCCGCCGCTCCCGCTTCCAGACGATAGAGAGGGACGAGCGGGACGGAGGAGGGGTGACAGGGAACCCCCTGCTGCTGCCCCACCAGCAGCAGGTCGTCCACGCTCCTGCCGTGGTCAGCGGGGGAGCCACGGTCCACATCCCGGCGGGGGGAACGGCGAGGAGCACCATCACCTGCCGCGTCCTGCTGCTGGACGGCACGGATGTCAGCGTGGATTTACCTGTGAGTGTTTACCGAGAGGCAAAGCTCGGTCAGTGTGTGTCAACGTGGGGTCCGGGGACACTTTACGGTCCTTTAAGGTCTTCTTGAGGGTCTCCTTAATGGATTATTATTATTTTTTTTTTATTACATGGAGAAAGTTAGGCTTAAAATAATTTTGATTAATTTATTACACAGTAAACAGAGATTCATGAACTTTGAGCACAAGCTACCAATAAATCATGTGATGTCAGTAAGGGTGCCATTCCTAAACAAACCTTAAATATGACCCACTTTAATTATCTGCTACTCATTCACAACTCCAGAGCCTTAAATATAAAAACAACACAAGAAAGTTGTACTTTGTGATGTCATATTGTTTGTTCACTCTAAGATTGAACACCAGCCACTCGCCCTCTCATGGACTTCCTCCTCCTTCAATTTTTATTGCGGTTAGCAAACGACTTAAGGTGCATTACCACCACCTTCTACTTTAAAACATGGACCACATGTTTTATTTTTCCCAAAATATCTGTTCTTCTAAAAATGTAAATATTAGAGGCTGTTTGAAAGGAAACTAATATCAAGGACATGTCCAGATATATACACAGATGCCTGTGGTTAATTAAGGCTGCGACATAGCGAGAGAGAGCAACACTTAAGCAGGTTGTACAAAAGATAAAAATGTAAAGAAAGATGTTATAATTTTACCCTCTTAAGTTTTTCATTTGTCATGAAATATGATGGATTGGAAAATGTTGGCAGCCTTTTTGTTCTTTCAAAATATACACAGTAGCCAGTGTTTTTGTAATGCTAGCCAGAATAAATGTGCTAATTGCTAACATGGGATGCTGAAAAAAAGTCAAATTTTTAAATGAAAATATTAGTAAATTGCTTATTTGCAGCGACTGTCCTCATGGATATGTCACCTCTACTTCTACTTTGAATAATTAATGATTGCCTGTGGCAGGAAGGCTAAAAAAATATTTAAGTGCTGTTTTCATGTCTTCTTAAAGTGAAAATGGAATTGGCTAAAAATCTGAATAAATCTGTTTAAGCTTGACAAAAATCAGAGATTTGACCATTCGCCACTAAATTCTGATTGGTGGATTTATAGAGCAAACTTCCTGTTTGTAGCTTTTCCTATCATATTTGAACTGTAGAGCAAACAAACGGCTCAATTTAGACTCAACCTTTGGATGTTTTGTTGTGTTTTTCACTTAAATCTGTCCAACGTTGCTGAAGTTCCTAATGCTTACAGTACAATTGGCTTCAGGCGGTGCTCTGATGAGACACTTTAACGCATCTCGTTCTGTCTGGCTGCAGGGAAGTCTAACTAAGGCAGCTAGAAGTGTCTCCCCTGCTGTTTGCTCTTTTGCAGCTTCTCCTTCCACCTTTTTTTTCTTCCGCATCCTTGCATCTGATCTTCCTCGAGCAATCTCCGCTCTAGCTTCTCTCCTCTCATAATCTCCTTTTACACTCCCTCTGTGGCCCATCTCCCTTCGCTCATCATCGCTCTCCTCCCTCCTTCCCACCCTGTTTCTCGTGCGTGTTCCCCCTCCCTCTCCTTCCCGTCTCTCTCCTCAGTCTGTCTGTATTCCCTGACTCCCTGATCTGATTTACCACAATTGGGGACTCTGTGCCACAAATACGAGCGTGTGTAGAGGGATGGTGGGTAGGTGGGATGATAAGCGAAGTGTGTGTGGGCATGTGTGCGTAAGTGACTCCTCATTAGATGCTTTTTCCTTTTTTTTATTATTATTATTTTAAAGGTTGTGTGTGTGTCACCGAAGCTGTTGCGTGCGTCACCTGTGAAAAACACGCAGCCGGTACACTGAGGAGTTTTTTTATCCTGCTGTCCTGCTGCAGCGAGGTTATGGTAACAAAGCAAAGCCACGGCAGCTTCTCCTGAACTATTGCCGTTCGAAGTGAAACGTGGCTCGTCAAGGTGGAGGCTTAGTCACAGGTGTTTTGGAACAGGTTTGTTCATGTGCTCCTGTTCTCCCTCGGGGAACAGATACAGGTGCGCCGTTTCCAGCTGAAGCCTTTTTAAAGCTTAGCAGTGTGAAGGAAAACAGGAAAAAGTATTCTTGTAAAAGCACCTAGTGAAATCATTCATACCGCTTAAACTTTGTTACAACCACAAATTTCATTATTGTTTAGTTTTTACATCAGTACAAAGAGGTGCATGTTCATGTAGTGGAAGAAACGGACTGGTAAGAGCAAGCTTGTCGTGATAACTAATTTTGCTGGGTGATAAATTGACCCAGAAATGTCAGTGTTATGACACCATTTCAACGGATATAATAATCGTGGCATAATAATGCAAGGACATCCAATCATAAATCAATAGACTTTCATTTCCAATGAACGTTTAACACTGGAACTGCAAGAGACTTTAAATATCGCAAATAAATAAACACAATAACCGAAGCAATAAGTGAAATGGATTATGAACTCTCAATAAAACAAAATTGTCCTTCAAAACATATTAATTATTAGGCTCAGACTGGGGAAACAGGCAAAACTGCCACTTAGGACTTTTGTGAAATAGAAAAGTGCAAACTAGCATTTTTCAAAATGGCGGCTAACTACACGAACAAGCAAATGGAAATTATTGCTCTCTTCTTAATTTGTCATGCAGTTAGTTGATTTATCGCTTTGATAAACATCCATTTAAAGACTCTTTTTTACCAAACTCAGTAGGACTGGATGGTGGAAACCAAATATCACATCTTACTGAAGATGTTCTGTTGTATTTAGACATGAACTTTGACTAGACCATTCTAACACCATAGTCTAGTCTAAATCATTCCACTGTAACTCCACATGTTGAGAATTGTAGGAAACCCTTGTGTTTTGCTGGTGCTAGCAGGTTTTGTTTTAGGATTATTTAGCTCCAACAATCAGCATTAAGCACCTTGCCTGTCCCTTTTAAGAAAAGCTGACCCCATATCATGATGCTACCACCTCTGTGTTTCATCATGTGGATAGTGTATTAGGTTTTCTGCTCTGCATAAGCATGTTGCTTTTAGAGCACCTTCTTCAATATGCAGAAAACATTAACAGGGACTACTTATTGTCTTCTTCCAACGATGGTTTTCTCTTTGTCAGTTTTCCAACTTGTGGATTTTATGACTAATAATTATGTCAACAGATTTTCCCACCTGGGTTGCGTCTCTTTTCAGCTCCTCCAGAGTCACTGCAGGCCTGTTGGCTGCTTCTCTGCGCAACACAAAACTTTTCACCTTATTTCTGAAGAGTAATTTTTTTTCCCCCAGAACCATAACAAATAGATAATTTTGAAAAACAAACCTTATTAAGTGTCATACATTCAATGTATATTTTGTGATTTAGATATTTGGATTTTACTACAAGGAAAATGATCAAACTTTTACAGTTTATGGATGGATGTTCCATATTTTTGAAAAAGAGCATATTGTTTATGGACTCATAATAAAGGAATAACTTGGTTGATTCCTCCTGGATGTTTATTTATTTTACACAAAGGCAATGTGCAATAATTCATTAACCTTTTGAAAGAAGAGATTCATGGTGCCAAGTTACAGCAAAAATCCAAATTTCCACATGTATTCCCTCTGTAGGTTGATAATAATCAAATACCAGTATGATAATTAATTACATTACATGTCCAATAATTAATTATTCACGTCTTATTGAAGCCAAGCCAGCCAATCAAACTACGACCCTACAGAGAGTTCATAAAACCATCGCTTTGCATTTATCAGTAATGAATGCAGATCTGAGTATATCATTAGTGATAAATTAATATGTGTTAGAAAACCTACTAAATTAAAAGCACTATTTAGCTCCATATCAGTTTTTATCAAAAGTTTTTAGGAGCAGCTGTTGAGGTGGACGTTCATCTCTTGTTTGGTTTGCAGTGGTTTCAGTCTCTTTCCATGTTCAGAGCTACGTCAGATGTTCAATGCTTGAGTTATTGTTTTATCATCTGACGTTTATTTTTATTTATTGAGTTATTTGTTTATTCCAAACAGGGTTTTAGAAACAAGAAAACAAGGAATCAGTACAAGGACAAGAAAAAACATGTGCATACATAAACCAAGAACAAAATAATTAGCTTATTGCTACTTTTCTGTTTGAAAAAGAGTTGGAAGAAATAAACACTTCGCTCAATTAAACATCCCCCCAACTTTATCTCTAAACTGTCTGCTTCTTGTCGAGGCTTTAATACTGAAACCACATTACGTACGCTGGATTTTATTTGGGGTATTCACGCGAAAGGGGTTGATTTATGAAAGCCACAAGTTTTTGTTTGTAAAATAGTTTCTTTACGATTAAGGTACACACTGCTCTTGGTGTATCAGATAAAATCAAAATAAAATCCAGCGGCGTGTGATTGTTATTGGACAAAATGTGGAAAAGTTCAAGGATTGTGAATGCTTTTGTAATACACACTGCATGCTGCCTTCAGTATTTGTGTTTTCTCACTCATTCATACACCTGCTGCCAAGAAGTTTGGACCCGTTATCAACACTGAAAGTACAAGGCTGTCATGTTTTTACACACCCTGGGAGTTTTATGTGGGCCATTCTCGGGTCAGGCTTTAATGTGGGCCGATGAGGCTCATCTGCCTGTAAACTGCTCCCATAAAGTTCAGGAGGAATTGCTGCAGTTTGTGCTTCGTCCATGTCCTTGGTCGTGTTTTATGACAAAAGCTGCATGAATGCGGGCCTCTCCCTCCGGGGAGTTGCCCGTCCCATCAGAGCACACCCTCACATCAGCTTTCACTCTCAAGCCGACAAAAGGTGGATTCATGGGTAATTCCTGCCGTTACCAGCTGGATGTTTGCACTCGGTTTAATAAAAGACGGAGCTCATTCATCAGAGGAGATCGAGTCCGCTGTGCAAAAGCTTTATTTCAACCCTAATGTCTTTGTACGCTGCCACAAAGAAACCAGCTGCTTTGCGTTGTTGATCAGTAGTTCCTCTGGAGTTTCTTTTTCATCTATTTCCACATGAAAAGTTTGGATTTACGGGAGAAGCAATATAAGAGAAAAATATTCAACATTTTATTTAGTGTTCTTGTATCTATCTCTGTCCATTATCTATGCTGTCTCTGTTTCTTCCTTGCTTCCTACCAGACTCTGTGTTTTTTTTTCAGGTTCCATATTTAAAGTCAAACCACAGTTGAAATATTTTTCATACATTCCTGGTAAGCTTTTACATTTGTATCTGAAAACTGGGGCAAAATGGGCAGAGAACTCTAAACTTTTGAGTCATTTTACTGAGTCAAACTCAAAATTACATTTTGAGTCAGAATAAAATGTAATTTGATGTGGAAAAAAACCCCCAGGAAACATGAGAAATAATAGAAGAAGCACAGCAAAGTTCTGACTTTAGACCCTGACCCTGTTGATCATCTACTGTGTGCCAGGTTTTACCACCTGTGGGTAATAAAGTGCAACTCCTGCCTGTTAAACATTGTTAGCTTAGTTTCTTTTTAATTATTCGCCTAAACATGAACACAATGCATTTCATTTTATCCAGATTGCCGGCAATAAAGTCTCCTAGGATTGTTTGTGTGTGTAGACACAAACACAACAAAACATTCGCCTGATTTGGAAATGGTCAGGCACTGAGCAGAAAATGAGTTAAAGTCTAACGAAAGATCAAAAAGCTGCACATCAAAATCTCTTTAAAGACAACACAAAGTCTGGCTCCTTCAAAGGAACCCTCAAAGACACTAATTCAGTTCCTTTATTCTCCTGCTGCAGAGCAAATCCAAAGGCCAGGACCTTTTTGATCAGATCATGTACCACATAGATCTGGTCGAGATGGATTACTTCGGACTGCAGTTCATGGACACAGATCAAGTTTCGGTGAGTAACGAGCTTTCCTCTCGATTAGTGGGGAGCGCGTGCTGATGTGACTCACTCTCACCTCCTTTCCCTCCCCCACCAGCACTGGCTGGACATGTCCAAGCTTCTGAAGAAACAGATCCCCGGTAAGTTGTCAGTGGCTCTGAACGTCGATCTGGTTTGTGCAGGAAAATGTGCAGCGCGCTGAGTGGGGAGCAGGTGGAGCATTATCTAATGTTGACTCGCTGATTAGCGCATGCATTTGGAAGCCGTACCTTGTTTGCTCTCCGTCTCCTAACGAGAGGGGGTGTGGGGGGGAATAAATGGAGTGGAGGAGGGCGGGTCTGCACCCTGACACAATCTGATGGTTGTTAACATAAAAATGGTGGCGGGAATAAAAGTAAGGCTGCAGAGAAAAGAGAGGGAGTACAGAGATCTGGTCTTGGGACGGTGATGGATGGACGAGATGGGAAGACTTAAGAGGAAGGATGAGATTAAATGATGAGATAAAGTACAAGACGATTCGATTCGATTAGATTAATGTTGCATGAATCACTGCTTCATCTGTCTCTGCCCCTTTCCCCGTCTCTCTTTATTTCTTCTAGAAGGGCCGCCTTACCGACTCTTCTTCAGAGTGAAATTTTACTCTTCGGAGCCAAATAACCTGCGAGAGGAATTCACACGGTAAAAATTCACACGCGCTGACGGAGCTCTCCGGAGCCAGCCGTAGAGGTCCAAGGGGATGTAGGGCTAATTAGTTTGCTGCTGTGGGCAGATACAAATCAGGGCCAAATGGACAGAGACTTGTTAAAGCAAATTATGTGTCAGAGTGGAGGGGAAAAAAACTTGATTGATTCATCTTCTTTTTGCACCAACAGGTATCTTTTTGTGCTGCAGCTTCGACAGGACATTTTGTCTGGCAAGTAAGTTTCTTTTTCCAACACCGAGAAGAAGAAGAATAAAGATCCGTGATGCATTATTTAGAGCTGTGAGCTTTGATTTTTAAAGCGCCAACAACTAAAGTAAATCCTAATAAGTCCTTGCATTCAGGTGAATAATACTGTCTGAAACAGAGCAGCCACAGCTGACTGTTTTTATGCCATAAACACAATAGAAGTGCAGCTCAGTAAATTAGAATATAAAATAAAAATGAATTTATTTCAGTAATTCAAGCCAAAAAGTGAATCTGATCTACAATATACACATATCTAGTGTTTATTACTGCTGCTTTTCATTACATCTAATAAAAACCCAAATGTGGTTTCTCATTACATAGAACACATAAAAAGGGTTTTTGATACAGAAATGTTAAATTATTGCCGACACATTAACAGTGACGACTGCTGACTTGATAATTATTCAGCAGAGCCACAAAGTGTCACTGCTTAAGAAGCTAACTGTTCACATCGTGCTGCATGGGAGCATATCAATGGAAAGTTTAGTGGAAGGAAAAAGGAGCGGGAAGGTGCATAAGCCATAAGAATAACTGCAGCATTGAGAGGATTTTGTTGTTTGTGGGAGATTCATTAGGAACACTGTGAAGTAGAATGAAATTTTTTATCCTTAATAATCTGAAAGGTGTGTGTTCATTTGTATTCAGCACTTCTGAGTCAGTACTTTGTAGTGACTCAGCTTCTAGCAGGTTTTCTGCCACTATTGACCTGTTTAGCTTGCATGTAGGTCAAAAAGTCAAATCTTGGTGTCATCTACCCAAACACCTTATTGGGGAGAGTTTAATAACCTAATCCTGCTTTGAACTAACCCAGTTCTCTAATAATCTGTGTGATGTGTTCGTTGGTCTTCATGATGAACAAACCTCCGAGGTCTTCACAGAACAGCTGGATCTTCACTGTGATTAGTCCAAATGTAGTCGTAGTCATTATCAGAGAAAATGAATGTATTTTTTATGCGTTTTAGTCTTTCATCCACATGAAAACTCCATATAAAATCACTACAAACGATTATCTATAAAAACTCCATATTTGTGTAAACTGGAAAACAGAGATTTAGGGTCCTGTGCATTACAGTCTACGACCAATAATGGGAACATATCCATATACTTGCTTTGACATGATTTCCAATTTGGACTTGTGCTTTATGAACTTTATATTCTAAAACGCTATTTAAAAGTAGTTCAAACTATATACCTGTCAAGAACAGGAAGTCATGGTTGTTTTGAAGCAATCTGATTGGCTGACATAGGTTTCAGCTTTGCTCTACGTTGCCCCCTGTGGGTCTGGCATGTTTAAAACAATGCTCTGTGTGGATGAAAACGGATCCCACTTGGACAATATTATTTGGATACATAAATTACACACAGATTGACTTCATTCACTAATTGAGTAAATTCTAACGACAATTTATTTCCTTGAAACGTATTTTACGGGTGTCAGAGTAGAGGGGTTGATGTGTTGGAATATGTATGCATGCCACACTTTTTTGATTTTTACTTTATAAGAAAAACTTGAAACTTTTTCCCTTCACATTACAACAGTCCTTTGATACTTTGCGTTGGTGTAGCTCATAAAATTCAAATTACATACACTGAAGTTGGAGTTGAAGTTTGTAGCAAAGTAAAATGTGAAAATGTTCAAGGGGTGTGGTTACATCTAAAATGTACTATGTGCTATATTTTTGCATATTCTGATTTGCTACTTTTGTTTCTTAATTTGATAATTCAGTTAGCTAAGCATAAAGCCTGAAACAGCTGAAAGCCAACGTCCTCATAAGTCACTTTGAGCTACTTCCCTTCCCACTGCGGGGATGTCCCACCTCTAGCCCACAGGTCACCTCCACTACAGTTTTCTCAGTAGTGGTGGAGTCAGAACACCAACATCTGTTTCACACACACACACACACAAGCCCGACCTGACTGTGCAAACACTCACTTCAGTGTGTCAGTGCTCCTATCTGGGCCACTCGTCCCCAGAGTCCAGCTCCATTATAAAAGCTCAAGATCAAGAACAGCAGAGGGCTGCTTATTTTAGGAAAAGGGTTGCTCCTCTCCTCCTTGACACACTCGCACTGTGTAGGGCATCCAGCCACTTTATGTCTCTCCAGCACATGACATCACTCCAGGGCAGTGCTGGTTCTTGCTTGAATGGCATCCTGGGCAAACCCCTCGTTCTGGACCCCCAACACCCACCAATATGTACAGAAGAAATCCTCTCCACCATTATTTTTTTTGTTTGTTTTTAATAAACAGATTAAAAGTTTCTCAGACATCATATCAAAATCAATCCAGCTTCAACTGGTACACTGATAAGTACAACGAATATTTTAATGATTACATAACGGACATGAATATAACCCTATGTGTCAAACTCAAGGTCCAGGGTCCAAATCTGACCACCATAACTATTTGACACATAAATATAGCCTTCAAGAAAACAGTTTTGGCCTAAATATTAATTTATCATCCAACTCAAAGCAGTTTTTATCTGTGTTCTGCCAAATTACATTAATGTGAAAAAAGTCAAATGTTGTATTTATTCATACTTTAACAGTTTAATGGGTAGCTTTAATTATATATTTTGCCACATTTATGACCTTGACGTGGCCTGAAATAAAAAGTGGTTTGACACCTCTGAGCTAAAGTTTTTCTCAAAATTTCCTCATTAGAAACTTCCCCTATGTATGCGACGTGAGCCATGCTGCCACCCTGGGGAGAGAGCCGTATTGTCAATATCAGTAGGGGCTGTGCATTTGTTTTAATTTGTGCATTTTTCCTTTAATTTCAGATTAAAATGTCCGTATGATGTGTCAGTGGAGCTGGCGGCATATTGTTTACAAAGTAAGTAAGGTTGTTCCAAATGTGCAAATTTAGCTTCTCGTCCCAAATGTCCATTTCTAATATTTATTAAATTCATTTCAACACCTCCTAAGTCACTCACTTAAGTTTATTTCACAGGGTTTTTTTATTTTTTATTTTATTGTTGATTATACTGTAAAATCCTCTCCTGGGCATTCATGCTTGGAGTAATATCTGCTAAAAAAAAGCTCAATTTATGATTTTCAACGGCTTTCTTGCATTATTGATGTTGTCCCTCTGCAGATTTCCTCTAATCTTGTTTTACAAAGATTTCCTCAGATGCACCGACAAGGAGCATCAAGAGTGATAAATTCAGAGCAGCTTAGCCATCTCAAAAAGTAATTATTTTGTTTACAAAGACAATCTAATTTACTGTTATGCAGCTTGCAGGAAGTTGCTGCAATGTAATTTTTGCAGAAGAATAAAAAATGGCATGAGGTAGAAGAAGGGCAGCAGTTTTATTGCTTTTTAACTCATGTTCCCATTTGTAAAAGATGAGCGATTTAACTTGAAATGACCAGATCTTTGGGAGATGCTTATGTGTTTTGTTTGTGCACTCACAGGTGAGCTGGGCGACTGCGACCCCTTGGAGCACTCCCCGGAGCTGGTGTCGGAGTTTCGTTTCACTCCCAAGCAGAGCGAGGCCATGGAGGCGGACATCTTCAGCAGGTGGCTGGATCTCAGGTGGGGATGAAGAAACGAAGCAGCTAAATTGTTTTTCTTTGTTCTAAAACTGTTCGCTGATTGGCCGGGTCAAAAATCTACTGGAGATAATCTGAGTCAAAGGGAGAAAGTCCAGATTGCTGTAAATTAGATTTTTTTTTTTTTTTCCGAGTGGAGTTGCACAGGAAGGCAGTGCCCAGGCTAACTGGTCGCCAAAACCTTGTGCTGCGTCAAAGCAGCTTACTGCAGGGCGTCCAGCCACCGGCAACTTGACCCAGGCTTGCTTCTGTCCTGTGAGGTTCTAACAAGCAGAGCAGAATCTGGAGCAGAAAAGGAAGTTATTCTGCTGCCACCTGTCAACACCAGCTTTTTAAAAAAAATTATTTTCACATCCGAAGGTTTCCAATTTCACCATCCCTCTTTGCTTGCTCCCTCTGCTTCGACCTCTCTATCACTGGTCTGTGTAAAGGATTATGGGATTAATCTCTGAAGGGTCTTGATTGATTCTACGGAGTGTTTAACCCAGCTCTGCTCTGATTGCTCCCCTTTCAGATTAGATTGCATATATATGCTGTATGCTGTGGCTCACAGGGTCAATCTAGCCACAAACGAGGGGCGGGCTATGCTTAGAGTGAGATCAAAATGGAAAGTTACAGACTGCGTACCTGATACATTTCTTTTTGGGAGCACATTGGGACTGTGACTGTATTATTTTTACTGTGAAAACTAATCTTGTGTTTTTTCCTTCAGGGGACAGAGCCCGTCTCAAGCAGAGATTTCTTTTCTCAACAAATGCAAGTGGCTGGAACTTTATGGCGTAGATATGCACTTTGTCAAGGTGTGTGGTTTACTTCACCTCCACAGGTACAGCTCCAGTCAAAAGTTTACATACACTCGTCATGCAGCTGTTTTCTTTCTCCCTGGTGTTGTATGATGCAACAAAAAACTGAAATTTATGTTAAAAACAAGAATTAGGTGCACAATTTTTTGTTTATTATTGTGTAATTCAAATAAGGCCAAAAATACACCCAAATCTTCAAATAAACGGACACACCAATACTAATAACATCAGCAATCCGAAGCAATCCGCTTGTTTTTATACTGCAAAAACAAAAAATATTACCAAGAACTTTTGTTCTATCTATTGTGAAAATATTTTATTACACTTGAAATGAGACAAAACTAACTCATAATTAAGTTTTTGACAAGATATAAAAGGTTATTTCAGGTAAATAATTCCTTAATATTGACAAAAAATACTTGTTCCATTGGCAGATTTTTCCACTATACCATGGGAAAAATGTCTTGTAATAAATTAAATAATCTGCCAATACTTTTTCACCAATATTAAGGAATTATTGACTTAAAACAAGCTCCTATATCTTGCTGAAAAGTTACTTGTAAGTTAGTTTTATCTCACTTCAAGTGTACTAAGATATTTTCTCTAGAGTCTAGAAAGAAATTACAAGATAAGGTTTTGTGTTTTTGCAGTGTAGGACTTGCTGCATGTTTGACTCTCTTGGTAGAAAGTAAAAAAGTTTAATTAAATTAGTTGGCTTCCTGGAAAATACTCTGCCTTTAAGCACTATCCACCCATTTCCCACTTTCAAAGGATTAAACTTATGGAAGGCATTTCCATTAGCGTAATGTCAGCGGAAAGTTGTGCATCAAGTTCTTGGTTTTAAAAAATGTTGAGGATGTTTGTTGTCTTACTACATCCTCGTACAAGCGTGGTTCAGATTAATCATAAACGTGTCAAAAATAATAAATATAATTGAATGTAAACCTTTGACTGGAACCAAATTATTACCTTCATATCATTGTGGAGATAAGGAACTAAATGTGTTCAGTTTTGTTTCTTCAGGGCAGAGATGGAGGAGAATATGCACTAGGTCTCACCCCGACTGGCATCTTAGTTTTTGAAGGCTCCAACAAAATTGGGCTTTTCTTTTGGTAAGCACACACACACAGCGTTTTATGGTTCAAATAACAATAAAAAGGCATTATGTACAATACCTGCAGCATCAAACACTTTTTAACAAAGTTTACAGCTGTAGTGAAGCAATCAGGCTTCATCACATTATCCGCACTAACTCTGTTTCAATACACCGACTAGTTTGGTAAGCTGGAGCTGAAACTATGTGGAGATAAAGATACTTAAAGAAAAATGAGCTATTTTTGAAATCTGTTGTGTAATTTATGTAAAGACAAAAGCATTCATTTGGCTGAGTTCTTCTGGTCATTGAAATGAATTTCCTTCAAATGGAAATAAAGTCAAACTTTACTTCAAGTTTAATAACTAAATCCAAAAATACAGGAGAAAGACTTTTGACTTGACTCTCAGTGATTGTCAGTGAAAGCAAATAAGCATTAAAAACTGGGTCTTCATATAACTGATTATTAGTGTTTGTGAGTTGAACTGTCTAGTATAATTGATAATGAATTAGATAATATAAGTGGATTTAAATGAGTGTTCACTTTTGCTTTTATCTGCACACATAGGCCCAAAATCACCAGGCTGGATTTCAAAAAGAGTTGCCTGACGTTGATGGTGGTGGAAGACGATGATCAAGTTGGTCTCCTTTACTACTCCTAAAACAAACCAGTTTAAATAAAAAGAAGACGACTAAAGTAACCTTTCCCTTGAAGGGTCGCGAACAGGAGCACACCTTTATGTTCCAGCTGGCTAGCTCCAAGAGCTGCAAACACCTGTGGAAGTGCGCGGTGGAGAGCCATGCCTTCTTCCGCCTGCGTCAGCCGACCGCCGGCAAGGCGAGCCGCAGCGACTTCACCCGCCTCGGCTCCCGCTTCAGATTCAGGTAGAGCACAGATTCGCTCCCGGCGGTTCCTCCCGGCGGAGCCGTCCCGCGGCCGGACGACGCGCTCAGGCCCGGCGGGGTTGTTGTGGTCAACACTTGCTGCCGGCATATGGGGGAAATTACGTGTCACATTAAACAGATCCTTTGTATCTATGGTTACCGAGTAGCTATGGTTACGTGCATCTGTTCCTATGGCGACTGAGACGTTCTCCTTGAATTGTTTGTTTTCTTGTGATTATTACCAGACAGATTCTCACACTTGAAGGGCACTTCCTGTCATTTGTTGGAGCAGGCAGATCAAAGCGCCGTGATAGCGCTCTGTTGTGGTTTGTGCACAAACACTAATGTTACAGATGGTGGAAGTGCAAACAAGCACTTGAATACTGCGCTACGAGAGCTAATAGGCACACCTGGGTCACCTTCTGACTCTTTTGTATCCTCCTAAACTGGTCTAAGAGGAAATAAATTCCTCTTATACTTTGTTTTTTCTCTTTCACATAGCAGCTATGTTTGCCTTACTTTGACTTGAGCCATATTTAATTCACAAAGCCAAAGAAGTGCTCATATTTATTCAGGCACACGGGATAATCACTTTACCAGGGGTTACCTACATTTCTATTATAGCAGAATCAAAAACAGCATTATTGGCCAAGATTATGTACACAAATGAGGAATATGAGTTGAGGTTTTAAGCACCAACAGCATGGATACATAAGTTAAAATATTTAAGGATAAAGAAACAGTTTGTACATGTATTTGCAGACATGGCTCAGTTGAGAATAAACTAACTCCCAGTAGCATTTAGCTGGACAGAGGTGCTAATGCTAACATAAACAGGACCAATAATTACAGATTCTGCTGTGCTAATTTTGTTTATGTCACCTTTAACACGACTTCAGTGAACAGCATTTTGCTAGCATCTTCATTTATAAAGAAATGTGCTGTTGATTTTGATTAGCCATTGGTAATATTAGCACAAAGCTCTCTGTAGCTAACTACAGCTAACTACTAAACAATATTTGTCTGTTTAAAAGGTGCCACATTGTAGAAAAGAAATAATCAGCACATAAAAAGCCCCACAACCTTTAAAGCAATTCCACAGTGATGTTTTAAAATGCGTATTTTTCTAACTTCGTGTACTATTTAGCTTGGCTGTAATGCTAGTTTTCTTAGTAAATGGGAAGCATATTGAAATTGTTTCAGACTAGTTTTTGTTTCTATCCTCTTTTGTAACGGCTGCAGTGACGACTGTTTCTGTGGGCTTCCGCTCTTATAAAAAAATGTAGCTTTACCCATCAGTCTCCACTAAGGATATCTGGAGTCACATGCTAATGCTTTTAGGATCCTGTTGCTGAACTCCAGTCAGATGTTTTAAAGTACTTCCACAGAAATCAGTAATACAAATTGGTAATTACCATTTTCATCTTCTGAACTCGTCTTTGTGCTTGTCTCAGTGGAAAGACGGAGTATCAGGCCACTCATGGAGGCAGACTGAGGAGAGCCAGCACGTTTGAGAGGAGGCCGAGCAAACGATACCCCTCCCGCACACAGTCACTGGGCAAAGGTGAGCCTTATCAGCACATAGGAAACATGGATGACTAACCACACCTGTTTTGTCCTCTGCACCCTCATGCGTTATCAAAAAGGTCACACACCATTTTGTCTAAATGGCTGAAATCTGCATCATAGATAGCCCTGAGAGAAGGAAAAAAGCTCCAGCCTGGGAGGCAGCGGGGTCTCTTCAAGGCTTTCTCTTTAAGAATGACTAATATTATATTTTGCTATGACAGGTTCAGCAGATTTAAGTACAGCGCCAGTCTATTTTACATAAAGTGCTGCAAAATTCAAGGCTATAGGTTATTATCGTCTTTCTTCTCTGTGCTCTTAACGCCCCCATAATTCCCACCTTCTGTGAGCTGCGGTGGCCTAACAAGCCCAAAAGCCTAAAATAATAATCACTTATATGCTGGTGAGCTCATTCATAACTACATATATCAGCATCCAAACATCTAAGAGATTTAGATTTACTAATCATAACTGATGTCATACAACCACAAACTTCTGTACATTTTATTAAAGTGGACTTATTACACAAAATTCACATTTTGCATGTTTTTGTGCTTCCATTTGGGTTTTAGCTGCTTCTAGAAACAGCCCAAGTACATAAAAAAAATAGAAAACACCTACACGTTTTTTGACAATAAGTTAAAGTGTTTTGGTGTCTGGAAAATGAGCCGTTTCAAAAAAACCTCCTGAACTTCAAGTTGCAATCAATGGCCACTGACTACGCTGTTACCTAGCAACCCCAGCTCGTCACCTAGCAACTTGGAGTTCCAAGGGAAACTCCAGCATGTTGGATCAGCTGGTTTTACCACTGTATTAGCTGTACAATGGCTGCTGGAAAAAAAAAAGTGGTTGTTACCATTCTTAAACAACTTTCTGCATTCTTGCTGCTTTGTTTCAAAGATGTACGGTTTAATAATTGTGAATATGTTTGCGGCCATTTTCTCGTGAAAGTGTAAACGTTGAGTTGGGGGGCGTGGCCAGCAGCTTATTTGGATTTAAAGTGACAAGAGGCCCTATAACAGGTTGATCTGATCAATTGAGCTGTTCAATATGTCATCCGATAATGAAAAGAAGGCCATGGTAACTCTGGAGGAGCTGCAGAGATCTGTCAACGTAGCAACTGTGATTCATATATTCCACAAATCTGGCGTTACTGCTGGAGAGAAAGCCACTTTTGAAAGAAAGTAACATTTAAAGTAACAAGCCATGTTGGGGACACAGAAAGTGAGAAAAATTAAACCTTTTGGTCTGCATACCTGGCAGAAAATCAACACTGCATCATCACCCTGAACACCTGTGATTGATCAGACTCAAGAGGTTGAACTGACTCCAAAAACAAGAACATGGATATAAAGACTAAATAACAAACCTTAATTTCTGCTTTTTCCTTAATGTTTATATTTCTTATACATGCTATATTTCTTTTTCAGTTGCTATTTCCCCTGCAAAGCCTCTACATATCAGGTAAAACTCTCTGAAAAGCACACATATGCAGTGCACAAATCACGTCACTGTCTTATCAGTCACTCTTGACCTTAACCCACATAAATGCCTGGTCAATCTTAACAAAAGCACCAAAGATTAGACACTTGTGTAAAAGAATCAAAGATGTGGAGGCATTTACTCCCATTTTTTATCACTGTTTTTGTTCTCCATTCCAAACATTGAAATTGTAGTTGTTTTTTTTTGGTTCACTTTAAATGTATTATTTAGTTCCACTGATTGTTGGCATTCTTTTCCAGCTCGCAAGCCAGCCCCAATCCCAGTCCACATGCGGTGAGTGACTGTAGACAAAATTCATTAGCTGCGTTTCCATTACAAATGTAAACAAATCTTCTTCCAAAACACAATCTTGCAATTGCTGTTTTTCCATTAAATAAGAAAATTAACCCTTCGATGGTTAAGTTTTAAATCTCCACCTGGATATTTTTGCTTATTTTAATTGTACTCAGTTCTTTAAATGTCCTGTGATTAAATATATTTGTCCATTTATCCATAACAACTGGAACTTTCAATATCTAGCAAGTTATTTTTGCAATTTACCATCCATTAAAAGAGTTATCCTTCGATTAATTTCACTTTTTGCTACGGCCGGGATGAAATTACTGTAATAAACCGATATTTGCTGGATATCGGCGCAATGTCTCCCTATTCAGAAACCGTTGGGTTTTTTCAGATAGCGCATAGTGTGGCGGAATTACGGTACTACAAATTTGGCTGGATCGTCACTGCTCCGTTCGGTCTGGAAGGGTTAAAATAAAACCACATATGAATAACCTTGTTCACAATAAATCATTAAAAAAACATGTTAGTGAAATGAGTTATATTCTAATTTAGCCATGGCGCTAGAGCTCGTCATCTACCAGCCATCGGAGGGGACATTGGTGTCTTATTTAGGCATTGGATCGACACTCCCTTTATACTTTTGAGAGGCTACATATGCGGCATTTTGGGGAAATTGTAGTTGGTGATTTTACAGAAGAGCTTTTCAACACTTTAGAATGACACACAGTTTTTTATGAACTGTGCGAAGCTGCGAGAGCTCTGGTGGAGGTAGCTGTAAATTGTCCGAAAGAAAAACGCAAAACAAACCATCACATCACATTTCTATTAAGTAAATTCATTTTCATAAATTCAGTTTGCTCAACTTTGTGGTTAATGGGAATGCAGCTGATCTCACACACAGACACAGAAATGCATCAGCAACCAGCCTGGCTTACAGAGATCTTTAATTTCAGCTTCTCCATGACCCTCTTCAGTACCAACACAACATTCCTATCAGTCACGAGCCTTGGCATCCGCCCCACCCGGCTCTCACGCCCCCGGTTTACCTGCAGCCCTCCGGTCACACGCCGCCACACAGGTAAGTCAAACTGCATGCACCGTTGCTCCATCGTATTTGTTTTCCATGTCATTCACACGCCTCCACTTGTCTTGATCGTGGTCTCCACCATCTGTTGTGCTCAGGCCTTCCTTTGAGGCTGCGAGTCCGTTGTACAGTCAACCTCCTGCCCCTGAAAGAACCGGCTATGTCCTCAAAGGATCCCTCAGTGTGGTTCACAGGGACAAGGTCATGACTGCCCTTTGACCTTTCTCAAACCCCGGAGTCGGTTTCAGACACAGACTGTCGCCCCAAAGGAAGGAAGCTCTGCTGATGACCTTGATTCCATCTTCATTTTCATCACCAGTCCCGTCTTCATCTGTCACTCCAACTCCAGTGTCGACGACTTTCTGCCACTGTGTGCCATAAAGATCCTTATTGCACAACTGTGGGGTTTTAAACACCCGAGCAGGGCAGAATAGAGGCCAAAGTATCGTGCTAGGTGAAATGGACCAGAACTTGTTCAGGGATTTTAGTTCTTGTCGTTTTTCCTGCCGATATTTCTGACTTGTCAACATCATTAATCGTTTTGCAACACCTGTATTTGACTCGTTCTGATGCTCATAATGCAACGTAAACATTCACTCACTGAAGACATTTTAGATGCAGTTTAGGTCAGAAGTTTACATACACTCATTCAGTCTTTACGGACTTATTTGAAACATTGTTCTTCCCGGGTGAAATGGTTGCAGGAAAGCTCCAATCATTTAGAAATAACACCCCCACTAATGTGTGGTTAATTGTTAAATAGTTCAAGCTGATGATCTTGGATTCTGTGAGTTTTATTTGCTCCGAAAAACTCCAACTTGTGTAAATCTACATCTCACATTTAAAGATTCCTGAAATCTTTGGATCTGATGAGTGGTTAGTTCGACTAATTGTGGCAAACTAATCATTTCAGGCTAATAAAAAGAAACGACTGCAGCTGACCCTAAAATTATTCATACTTCTCCTGGCAGGTGTAAAGTAAGTTTTTAATTTCACCAAAATAAATTTTCCGACTGCAAGGAATATTAATATTTTCAAGTCGTCCAGACAAAGCCTTAAATTTAATTGGACGAATCTGCGGAGGAGCTAAAGATTAGGGTGATGGCAAGAAGGTGTTTGGATACACCGTCTAAAAATCAGTAAAACATTCAAAACTGGTCAGCAATTATAAAGTGAGTTTGACTACCGTAAAGTTAATTAAAAACATGTCCACCGATTATTAAAAAGAGTATGAATACAGCCTTAGCTGTAGCCGCTAACGTTAGCCCTGTGTGGATCAGGAAAAAAAAATCCATGTAAAATAAACTTTGTCTAAACCAATTATTTATTTTTTTTAACATTAAAGAATTTAATGTAAAATAATTTCACCCTGAAAAAATAACAGTTTAAGACAAAGTCATAAACAATAATTTATGTTCATGCGTTCATGTAAACTTCGTGCTGGCGCTGTGTGCTTTTTGCGTGAATTTAATTTTACTCAGATAGCTCATCTGTAATGTCTGTAGAAAAACGATAAATGGGAACATACAGTCAAAACACTTAACTAACAGTTTGTGGCTGATATTAAAATACTTTTAATGGTTAGCAGGGATAAAGTATATCTAACGGTATCAGAGCCGTTAGATATAACGGCCTCCAACTGATTTCAAATCGTTTATTTTGACTTTCTGACTCAGAATAACCTTTCAACTTGTGTCTCTGTCCATTTATTTAAAGATACAGTAGAGAAGAGACCAGATTTTTCACTTGAACGTAGCTTAGACTGGGGTGTTTTTATTGCAGTGTGTGTAAATACCTTACTTCCAATCAAGGTTTTAGTCTCTGGCATGTTTACTTCAGAATATTAAATATGCTTTAATCACTGTCTTTTGTTCCTAGTCTTATAAAAAATTGTGACAGCTATTTATAATTGCCTAAATTAATCAGAAGTAAAATGATATCAGTGATGAGTGGAGGTAATTGGGAGCAGGTGAAAGGGAGCCTGTAGTCTTTGCTGCTTTAGAGGTTGAGCTGCTGAATGTATCGTGTGAAATAGAAGTGGGCCTCTGCATATGAGAACTTAAATAAACATTATATGTTTATTTAAACATACAATGTTTAAATAAACATTATATTAATGTTACTTCAGGTCATGGATTTGTGAAATCAACCGAATGTTTACAATAAGTGTTGTTGTGCTGTTTGTTTGTTTGTGTTTGTTTCTTTGTTGTTGTTTTTTCCTTTATGTTTACTTGAATCACCTTTGACCTTTAGGAATGTTGCCATATTGCTTCTAAGACAAATAAACAAGTTATAACAAGTTAACAAAGACCCTTTGTTTGGTGCTTTATGTTATGGACAACAGCGTCGCATAAAAACGTACGAAATAGCATAATGTCAAAATGTTTTGAACTGAACTAAATTGAATATTATATATATTTCTTTATGTAGTAAAAGCTAGAAACACAACATGGATGTTAAAACAGGATCATATGTTGATAAAGTGGGGAAAATAGAAGAGTTTTATTGAAACGTATGTTATTATACTTACATGTTATATGCAGGACTACTGATAGTCCACACCCCTTTTTTTTTTACATTTAGCTTCCAAATAGCCAGACTTACTTTCAATTTCTAAAAATGATCTTCATCAATATATTTTGTGGTTTTTTGAAAAGTTGTCTTTGACTGAGAGGTTTTTAGAAGATCCCAGGAATGTCTGGACCAGGAGTGTCAAGTTCATTTTCGTTTTGGGCCAAATAAAGATCAGGAATGCTCTTAAATGGCCAGTTGTGCCACAATTTATTCATAAAACCTGTTCACAAACTGTTAAAATATCAATGAATTCTTAAAACTAAATTATATTATTGATCAATTTTTCAGTCCCTGCAGAATTTTGTGATTCTTTTTGTGATTTTATTTTATTTTTTTATTTTTTATTTTTTGCAATGAAAAGCAAAAAGTCTGTGGTACTAATTTGAACATTTTTGCGATAGTTGCGCTTATTTATGACGGTAAATGCGACGTTTTTAGTCACTGTTTAAATTATGGACTATAATCTGACATCAATTAAAGGTGAGGCAGCTGTTTACTGCAAATAAGAAAGTTTTTGACAATTTCTGAAAAAAAATCTGCAATAACTAGTAATTATGTATTATTGTATAAGAAATACAATAATAATACAATAATACGGGAATTTATTGATGTGTGAATTTCAACAATAATTCTCAAGAAACTAGAGGGACTAATTTATATAATTTTGCAGTAAACAGATAAAAACTGCGCTGATTTGATTGATAACATTATATTTATGCACACTTAGTGTTTAGTCTATGATTTAGAGGGCCACATAAAAAGCTGCCTTGAGTTTGACACGTGGTCTAGATAATTGGAAGCAAATTTAATATTTTTGTGTAGCCTCAAAACTGTGTATAATGAAGCATCATAACATTTGTTTAATGTGAATTTGTCCATTTTTGTGCAGGGTTATGATGGCTCCCAACTTTAGGCAATTTAGCATCTTTAAATAACCTCACATGTATATATATTTTTGGATTATTACTGCTCACCACTGTGTCATGGTTTAGCCACGTAGCATAATTGTTTTGTTTTTTTTAATCCGCTTTATTGGAAATGTTGCTCTAAAGCCACTGAACAAAGACATGAGAATGACTGCGGTCAAAACGATGAAGATTTATTTCCACTTTTCCAGATTAAAGTGTTCAGGAGGCTTGTTGTTTAGGGAGTTGTTGTGACTGCGTGTGTCATCCTCAGCTTCCCACTGAGCAGTTCTGCTTCAGACCATCAGTACAGCTCATCAGAGAATGAAAATTCGTATTCTGGCAAGACCCACCATCGTCACCGCCGCCACACACACAGCCAAGACACACTCTGCCACACACACACCAAGAACAGTGAGTACCCTCCGCCTGTAAAATTAAATCTGTCAAAAGACTCGGCTTGATGTTGGCTTTTTTGGTTTTTATAAGTGCTGCTTTTAAACATGTTACTCTACATGCATATTTCTGTTCATGTAATGGATTAAAAATTTATTTATTTCATGTATGTATGAGTTTTTGCTGAGTTACTAACTTTAATGTTTATATATTTTAATCATTTTATTTGATACATCAATACAGAGTAGTACATATGCAAGAAGGTACTTGTAAATAGTTGGTTGCTGTTTGTCTCTTCCAGATTTAATGAGAATATTTTGACGGCTATTCTTTGCAAAATAGTTGTAACTAGACTGGATTATTTTCAAATCATGCCGCAAAATCTCAATTGGATTTAAGTCTGAGGACTTTGACTAGGCCACTCAGAAGGCAGGTGAAAACATTAGATTATATTTAGGAAAGTAAAAGGCACCAAATACATGTTTTATGAATTTATTAATCATATAAATAATAATTTTTCCTCACTGATTTGAGCTGATTTTTGTTGGTCAGTCACACAGCATCTCAATAAATTACATTGAAGTTCATGGTTGTAATGAACACTTTGCAGGAGACTGAGATGCACATTCACTCACTGTGTTCTTCTGTTTTAAATAGGAATAAACTCCTATTGAATGAAACGTTTATGAAATAAAGAAAATATTGCCCATTTAAGGTTTTATCTTCACCTATTGAGTGCACGAAGAAACAAAAATGCTGGAGACTCGACGACTAAGCTCTTTTGTGCAAATGCAATGAGATGATTAAAATCTTTGGCTTTGTTTCTTGAAATATATTTAACTGTGCTGTTTAAGTCAGTGAATTAAGTAAATAAATGTGTACTGCCAGGTTCCAAGCAAACCTTGTATGTTTCAGAACGCCGAGCTCCGCCCTGCCCTGCAGATGGCATGGACATCTCTCAGTCACTGCTCAAAGCTCTGGAGACGGACAGTGATTCTCCTCCCTGGCCTTCGCTGCACATAAACATCGACAACAAGGTGAGCAAGACACATTTTCACACAACGCACTGCAAAAGCACAAAATCTGACCAAATGTTTTGTTTAGTTTTTAATGCAAATATCTCAAATAACACACAATTAACTCACAAGTAACTTTTCAGTAAGATATAGGAGCTTCTTAATACCGGTGAAAAAATAATACAGGGTGGGCCACAAGTTTCCATACACAGAAAAAATTTACATTTTATATTGGACAACTGTTTTTATTTTTGTGGGACTCTGTGTAATCGCTGCAGGGACCACTCCGTGGTTGATCTGCAACGTTTCCAGTTTTCTGAAACTTGCAAATAAGTTTTGCCGCCGTGTCGTGTGTGTGATGCCCGTTCCATGTTTTTCTGTTAAAGTTTCGTGCAACCGTGCGACTGCTTCCAGATCCAGCCATCAGTATAATTTCATTTCTTTGATCTTTTGTCAAACGCATCTTCTTGGGTATCTGAAATATAAAATAAATATACATTTTACATTCTCCTATGTATGAAAACTCATGGCCCACCCTGTAGTTCCACGAACAAATCATTTCACTTCTGAAAAGATGTTTTTCCCATGTCTTAAGTGAAATAATTATTGACTTAAAAGAAGCTCCTATATTTTATATTTTGCTGTAAAGTTACTTTTAAGTCAGTTTTGCCTTATTTCAACTGTAATAAGATATTTACTCTGGAAACACAGATAAATACTTGGTAATATTTTGTATTTTTGGAGTATTTGCTCCAGTTCTGCTTGTTACCTCTGAGGACTCCTCATGTTTCTCCTTCTGCTGGCAGGGAGAAGAGAAACAACTCTCGGAAAAGTCTCTGCACCCTCCTGCTTCCCCAGTGATGCTCCCAGATCATCTCAAATGCAACATCCTCAAAGCCCAGATGGAGGCAGCTTTCAGGGTATCAGATCTAACACAGATTAAACATCTAGCCTCAACTTTGGCAGCGTAACTCAGCGTATTACTTCTTCTCTCATGCACAATGAAGAAGGATGCTCCACTGACACCCAGAGGGAGAAGCTCAAATGACACCAGCAGTGACAGGTTGGGCTCTCGCCCATTGCTTCCTGTGTTTGCACGTCGTTCTGCAGGTTGTGATTTAATTTCCTGTCCCATCGCACTGCTCTCCAGGTATCAGAGTTCATCCCAAGACTCAGCAGCTTCCAGCGTGACAGCTGAGAAGACGCCCCGCAGGCAGGATCGTAGTTTAACCCCAGAGAAGCTGCAGGCCAAGGGCAACCCGAGCTCCAACCGGAGGAAACGTCTGGTCCGACAGTTCAGCTTGTGAGCAAACTTCACCCAGCTAGCAACGTTTTCTCAGATGAATGGTACCTGAAGCAAAAACTCCTCTCTTTAATGCATGTAAATCATCCTGTCTGATCCTCAACAGCAACCACGAAGACGAAGATAATCTCCCTGAAGCGCTTGCAGCCATTTCCTCCCAGAGCGCAGGAAAGTCAGGGTCCTGCAGTTCCCTGGACAAACAGATTCAACCATCCATCTACCCGCAGGTAACTCAGCGTATAACAGCGTACGGACCCCTTAGAGCTGCAGTATGTGACGTTTACAAACAAATGTTTTTTACATTTGTTAAAACTATCACCGTGTCGTGACAGTATGAGACAGAAAATCTGTGAAAAGATCAATCTCATCCTCCCTGAGATGCTATTCCACCAACAACAACCAATCAGAGCCAGGAGGCGGGTCTTAGCGCTGTCAATCAATGCTGCTCAATGTGCTAATAGGGAGAAACAAGTCACAGTTTGAGAAAAGTAATTTATCCGCTGTCATTGGTAACTAGCTTTAGCATGGAGCACAAGAGTGATTGACGACGCCAAAATCCTCCTCCTGGCTCTGATTGCTTGTTTCCGACTGAGTGGTGTATTTCTGTAGTTAGTACTGGGAGCACTGGGAAGAGGTTGAACTTTTCACAGATTATTTGTCTTATACCATCATGATAATTTCAACAAATAAGTCAAAAACATAAAAGTTACATATAATGCAGCTTTAAAAACGTAAAAAGAATCAGGACATCCTTTCGCTGCTATGGGGGATGATTCTCTATCTGACTGTATTTGAGTGAACAGATGAACGTTTGTACCTGTGCATACATTGATGTGTATTCCAGGTGGATAATATGCCAGCACTGGAGCTGGGTAGTCCGTGTTGTACCTCTCCTTCGCCTTCCCCTCATCTTTCCCCTTCTTACTACCGTAGCTCCATGCCCCACCTGGCCCCTTACCTCACTGCCCATAACAACAGGTAACACAACCGCACCTCAGCAGCATTAAACCAGTACAGTGTACAAGTAAGACCTGCAGCCATTTTCATGCCTTTTGTTAAATGTCCATTGTTTTGAACAAGCGCTTGCCCCTCATTAATGTTCTCTTTCATATTTAAGTCTTTCAGATCATCAAAAATAATCAAAAGTAACCCTAGTAAATATAAAATAGCAACAATAAGTTATCTAAGCCAATTATATTGCTAAATCATGAGTTAGCCAAGTTTTTTTGTTTTGTTTTTTTGTTTAAAGTTCGTGGAAATCTATCAGTCTTTAAACTCAAAAGTACTCACAATAAACCAAGCAATAATTATTTTTGATTAAGCAAATAAAGTAACCAAGTTATTTTGGAGAAAAGGGATCAAAAACTTTGGTTGGTTTTTGGTTGTTAAATGAAAGTCTTTTTTGGGGGGACTTCATAAATATTTCTGCAGCAGCATAATGATCCAAAACCCTCCAGCAAATAGATCTCTGAATGGCTTCAAAATAAAAAACAAGATCATTCAAAGTTTTGGATATGGTTAAATACCAGGTTTATCTGACTGAAACTTTGTGGCATAAAATTAAACTGGGGATCGAAATTCCTCCATGGCGACTCATTGCTGGTTACTGTAAAACTCGTGATGGCAGCCATTTTGGCCAAGCGGTGCACAAACAGTTCCTGGGTTTTTCCTCCTAATAAATGAAATAATTTAAGAACTTCTTTTGTATTTACTCAGGTTATATTTGCCTTGTATTAAAATTGGTCTTATGATCTGAAACATTGATTATTTTTTTGCTTTCTTTGGTCACACTTAGATGTAAGTGTCATCACTTTCTCTCCTATGTGCTTTCAAGTTTTATGCCCGTTTAGTAAAACGTCCCGTCGCATGTGAACGTGGCTGAATCTTATGCTATCCTCCTGGTGTCACACTCGCTTTTATGCTCTTTAACTACATTTAATCATAAATTATGCATATATTTCTTGTTTCTTAATCCTAAACTTGGACACTTTCTGTTGTAAAACCCACAAAAATCGAAACGGGCTTTATTTCCAACAATGTTTATTACGTCCTGTAATGCTAATTTCTTGTGTTTGTGTATCTGTAGCGGAGAGGAAATTAAACTGGACCGAGAGAAGATCCTGAGAGCCCTGCTGATGACAGAACTTTGAGATAGTTTTTTTTTTTTACCAACAAACCTCAAAGTTGTCAGACATTAGTCGCCATTTGTACATTTGCAAGAAAATATAACAGATTTTAAAATATATTTGCATAATTGTAAATTGTTATATTTGCTTAACTGTTTTAGAACGATGTTTTGGTTATATCTATTGAACTATAAATGGACAAACTACACATCTGCTGGTGCTGCCTGCATGAGACATTTATTTATTTTTTCTTCTTTCTGTGATTATATTGTTTGTTTTGGGGTTATGTCTAGGTTTTTATGTTTATTTAACCATCTCTGAGCTCGCGCTAAAGCTTTAAACAATTGTCAAAGCACTGATCTCCTCATACAAGTACTGTTAAAGTGAAGTCACGTTCAAATCAGGCTATTCCCACTGTAAATAGACATTGCAATTATCGTGCTTATGACAGAAGGAGGGTCTGTAAATGCTTACTTCTGTACTGTATTTATTAAGTGAAATATCCATTTTTACATGCTAAAACATTTGCAGTATTTATGGTTAGAAGCTATTGAAGAGAATGTCTTTAAAGTGACTCAGATGTTGAAAATGTGCAGCAGCGTTCGCAGACTGCCCACTAGAAGGAGACAAATCCGACGCGTCGCAGCCACTCTGCTCCTGTTTTTCTTGTTTTCAGAAGGAAGAGAACTCACTCCTATTTTTTTACATGCAATTTCCATCGCAGCTCAAATGCAAATCTGATCTAAGAGAGCATGTTCTTGGAAATAAAGATAACCTTGTCGCTCCACTACTTTGTTTCCGGTCTGATTTGTCAGAGCAATTCAGTGGATTTCCTGCTGCCGTGTGTTGAACGGCTGCCGTCGGCCGGATCCTGACATATTCCCATCATCAGTTTGATAACCTTTGATTCAACGTCTCTGGCCTCTGCTCTGACATGGGAATTCAGGTCAGCCTCACCCTGCATACCTGGGCCTTCGTTTTTGTGTAGCTCTCACCCTCCCAGCGAGGGAATGTTATGTTAAAGGAGAAAAAACTGATTTATCTGCCGCTTCGCCGCTCAGGTGCAAGTAGGATGAGTCATCCAGGTAATTGTACCTGTGTTTGGATCTGAAGTGAACTACTTACAGCTCTGCAAAAACATGTATTCCCTTTCTTACAGATTTCCTGCTTTTGTTGTTTTTGTCATACCTCAGTGCCTTCAGATCATTGAAAAAACTTTAACAGACTGAACCATAAAAGCCCAGTGTAAATAAATAAACATAATAGCCCTGCTTAAATTATTAACTTGGATTAACCACATGCACTGGTACAGTTTCGTTATCCACACCCTGCCTGACCTATGGAATAAATAAATCTCTTAGACAGAACCGGTTTGACAACATAAATTAGATTAAAAAACTGCAAAAGCAACACATTTTGCCACAATGTTTTAAAAAAAGAGAAGACAAGATATTGACAAGAGTTACAAAGTCAAGAAAACATGGCAACAAATATCACTCCAAAGATGCTTCAAACTCAAGCAGGTGGTGTTAAAAAAGTCCAGAACATCATCTGAGGAAATGCAGAGTTAAATAACCCAGAAACAGAAAAACCGTGGGAGTTTTATGATGGTTCAGATGCGCTTCTCTTTTCCAGAATTTGGCCGACTTGCCATAGTTGATGGAACCCTGATTAATTGATTACATACATCCAAAGGTTGCAGCATAATAGCTCTCGACTGGATTTAAACTCAAGTACAGTTTGGTTGTGCAGCAGATATTGATCTGGACACCACCAACCAGGTCACCTCTAAAAGTCTGACAAAATAAATAAAAAAAGAAAGAAGCAGATTCAAGTCCAGTTACTTAAACCTGAGGTATGAATCTCTGCAGCTCCTCCAAAGTTAGTCAAAGTCATATTAAAGTCAGGTGACCTCTTATCTGCTTCTGTGATTAATACTCTCCCTCTCTCTGCTGTTTTTCTTGCTTTCCAGATGCTTTTTATTCACTAATATTCTCTAACAAACCTATGAGATATTACCTATTCCGAAATACACACATCTGGAGTCTATTTACTAACTTGGTTGCTTCTGACGGCAACTGGTTGCAGCGAATTTACAAATTAAAAGGCCACTGAATACAAAGGCACACTGTAACATAAAATCCCAATTAAATTAATTGAAGTTGGTGGTTTTAATGCGTCAAAGTTTGTAAAAGTTAAAGGTCTGTGAATACACCATAAAGTTAGAATGGCTTCAAGATTGTTTGTAGAAGTAACTAGAAACATACCGTCACATTTCTCTTGAAAACCAACTTTTTTTTTGTAGTGCATCAAAATCAAAATCAATCTTGAGCCACATATAGTCAATAGAAACTATAAATAAATTAGCATAAATTAACTATTAATCCTTACTGAGGACTTAAACTAGTAGGAAAAAAATGTGATTGACTTAAAAGTAAATTACATTGTGTGAAACCTGAGCTCTGATTAGCGTCTCGTAGTTTACGTGTTTCTCAGTCCGACTATCTGCTGATAGAAATGTTGAAAGATGATCTTTTAAAAGCAGATAGTTTGAAGTTTGTTGCAGATATAATATTGTAAAGGTAGTTTAGATGTGCTGCTGTTCTCTGAGTAGTAGTGTGTGTGTGTGTGTGTGTGTGTGTGTGTGTGCGCGTGTGTGTTTTTAAAGGGATCAGGCAGGGTGGGGCACCCGGGATTAAATTACACAATACCAAATCTGCCCTGAGGGGGTCTGAGATCTTGTTTTCCTCCGTCTTCCTTCTCTCTTCTCACTTCCTGATCTCTCCATTCTCCACCTTTCCACCCAGAGGAAGAAAGACCATCCTCTCACTACAATGTGTTCAGTGTGTCTAAGTGACAATGGCCTTTTTTTGTTTTGGCTGAAGCCTCTGTGTGTGTGTGTGTGTGGAAACTCAGAGATAATCACTGAGGACAGTGTGAGGGAGTTCCCACAGTTTCGCCTTGAGTCACATTCTGTCACCGAACGGCTCCATCTGAGTGTTTTTGCTCCTCCACTTTAAACACAGAACAGCTCAAATCAAGCAGAAGGAGGCTGGAAAATTCACAACATTATGTTTATTGTATTGTGTTTTTTTTTTTTTGTCAGCTTGTCTGCAGCAGGACTTCCTGCTTTTGGACACATTGTATACAGAAAATATTGATTCTAAACATTAACTCTGCATGGCACACATGACAAAACTTACAAGACACATGTCAAACATGTCCTTCGTTCAGCAATGTTTCTAAAAAATATACAAACGATTTAAAAAGAGAGAACGGGGAACAGGTTTTGTTCAATCATATTCCACAGCGTCACTGCAGATGGCGGAGAAAAGACGAGACACGTTGGATCATAAGAACAAGAGGTAATGAAATCAAACAGGGACCTCCTTGAACTCCTGAGATTCATTCGTTTGAGTCAGTTAATCTGGAGGAAAGCAAACTTTGGGGTTAAAGCGCTCAGAATCAAATGTTGAAGGAGCAGAAACCAAGAGGCTAAAGCAATGTTTGGCATTAACCCACAAAAATAGAAACAGTGAAAAGGAGGAGAGACATCACATTTCTGTGAGTCTGATGCTGGAGTCAGATACATTCACAATGTTGTTGGTCCAGATCTCTAACAGGGGGGATGTGTTGTGGGTAAAACAATGGCAGATTTAATAAAGACACTGGCGTTTGAGTTTTAACAAGATAGAATAATTCCTGCATAAATTAAAGGTTTGGATGTCCATGAAACAAAATAAACCACAGTGATGCTACAGTGTCCAGAAACAGGATAGGATGTGTTGTCCAGAAGATTGAATTCTGCTGAAGTGAGTAAGAACAATACAGGTGCATCTCAATAAAATAAAACGCCAATGGAAATTAAATTCAGTGACTTCAGTCAAATAGTGAAACTCGTACTTCATATTTCAAGTGTCTTTTTCTGATCAATTTGACGATGGCTTAATGACAACCCAAAATTTAGACCAAATATAACAAAGTTTTAAATAGAGAAAAGTCACTCCGCTTGCTTGTCCATCTCAGTTTTTCCCTCCACTAAGCTTTCCTTCATTTTGAATGAACAATCAGCTTCTTCACCTTTCATTTGAGGAAAATAGCTTGCTCGTTTCTCCTCCTCCCAGGTAACATGTTCCTGACAAATCAGGCTAAACACAATGAATGTGGCAGCTGTCGTCCACATCCTGCATGTTTCTGCGTTTCGCCCATGAATTGTGAATCCCACCAAAATCTCTTTAATTCATTTTTCTTCATAATTTTCAAAAAGAGGCAAAGTTGGCTCTGTTGGTTGTGTACCCCTTTTTACCACACTTTTTTCTTCCACTTAACTTTAACTTAAGAAGCCTTGATACAAGACCTCTTGTTTGGCAGTGATCGTTTGTGGCTAATCCGCTTTGTGGAGGCTCTCAGCTACTGATGGAAAACTATCAACTGCAGGACATAAAAATATTTCTGTACTTTTTGTAAAAGCATTTTGTGTTTTCATTGGCTTTAAGCACTTAAAAATGTTACTGTTTACAGTGAATCCATACGATGTTAAAGTTTTGAACCAAACTGCTGATAAAAATGACCTTTTAAATAATATTCATATTTATTGAGATGGATCTGTATTTGCATGTCTCGCATTTAAACTCGCAGGTTTCCTGGATGCTGGAACCAGAGAGCCGTCCAGGTTTGTTTGATTTTGTTTTGCAAGCTTCACTTCAATCGTTATCTGAAAATCCCACCGTTAATCTGGCGCTTTTGTTGTTTAGTGGATCTGAACCACCCTTAGCAAACGTTTGCCGTCAGAAGATACTGCATCTTTATTTCTCTTTACATTTCTACTCGTTAGCAGTGCATTGGTATTTAGCGTTATGTAAACATCTTAAGTTTTACTACAGTACTTCTTCATGCACTACAGCTTCCAATACAATCACTGCATACTTGACTCCATATGCATATAAACACAAAATTCATGCATAATGTTCACATTCACATCTCTTTCACACAGCCACTTTCACTCTTCACAGAAAAGCTTGGAGAAAAGATTGAGCTCAGTTGCTACTAGATTATTACTCCTCTAGTTTGGCTGGCAAGTAAAATGATTACAGTAACTTAACAGGTTAAAAAAAATCTCTATAAAGCTTTTAAACATACAGATAATGTGCAATATATATATAAAAATGCTAATTTTGGCTAAGGCTGCAGTAAATTTGGTATAAAATACATTAATTTTTGAACCTAATAATATAAATAAGATTTCTAAGACTATTAAAAAAAACAGACAATCTAACAAGTCATTGTCTCATACGCATGACTTTGTGCGAGGCTACAGCAGGGTCAGATCCAGGTACTGGTGGCCCCCGGGTTTTGTGATGAGAGGAAGGGACATAAGAGGAGTTTCTCCTGCGCCGGTCTGACCCATGAGGCTGCTGTTCAGCAGAGAAACAGACTCCACAGGACCCTGGAAGGAGGGCAGGAGGGGGAGAAAACGGGATGCAGAAAGATAAATAAGAGTTAGAGAAAAAAAAAAAGTAACAAAAGTAAAAAAAAAGAAAGAAGCCCTTCCACCAGAGCCAGATGTTACCCACCACCTCCTCAACTGCCTGAGGGCCACATCTGTTGTGGGACCCGTTCATTAGCCTAGAGCGCTACGACGCCGTCAACTGACTGTTCATTAAACCCTCGGCGTTGATATGCAGGTCAGACTTTAGAGTGCAGAGGATTAGACTTAAATCAGTTTATACTAACTGCCAATCAAAGCCAGTCCAAAGCATAAGCAAACTAAGCGGCTGCTTAAGGCGGCTTAGTTTTGTTACAAAGATGTGGGAACTTCAGATCTGTAGCTACGTTTGTCATTACTATGAAATATATTTCCTGAATATCACACTTGCATTTGAATCTTCATAGTTTGAGAACAATACAATGATTTCCCTATTTTAATAATTCCTGAAAGTGAATCTAAATAAGCGGTTTTCTTTGGCTGCGTTTAAACGCAATCATTTAAAATCAGAGTTTGTATTGAATTGAATTCAGACTCGATGAGTAAGTTAGAGACATAAACTTTCACATACACTGCCATTTGTTTATTAAATAACTTGAAGTTGCTTTTGTGAGAGTTAAGCCAAATATGTTTGATGATGTAACGTTGATTTAATTGTTTGGCTGGACCATAAAACACAGGCGTCGAACACAAACAAGAGTAGATCCAACTTTATGTCAAAATGGCTACCAGAATTTTTGCTGTGGCGCATTTTTATTGCAATACATGCAAATAAAATGCAGATTGTGTCTGTTCAAAGGGTTTTAGACCAAAGCTGTGTCCTGTGTGGAGGGATGAGGCTACCGTTTTACATGGTAATCTGGGATAGACACATGATCAATATCAAAAGATAAAATATTCTGATAGAATATCCAATATGTAGAATATTAACTGAACAGTGATTCAGATCCGGACTGCATTCTGGGAGATGAAGGCAGAGGAAAGGCAGCTCAAACTCTCACAGCCAGCTAAACCAGACTGGTGGCATCAACTAACTGACTTTTTGGTTACCTAGCAACAGCTTGTCGAGTAACTTGCGGTTTCCTAGCAACAGCTTGAAGTGGAAAACTGTGGATAAAACAGGAAATGTCACACCACCAGTTTAGCAGCACTTCAGATATTTTAAATAAAAATACTGATGTTGAGGTTTGTGCACTTCAAGTACGCTGTGTTTCATAACGGTGATTATTCTTAGCATTTATTGCCGTTTTTTTGGTCTCTGTAATCACAGAGCTAATAATAAAACAAACATATTTTGTGGGATGTAATAAATAATTACTAAAGCTCTTCTGCGCTTGCCACGCACAGGAGGACGTGCATCATTCTACGGGGCAATTCTCCAGTGTTAAATGCCCTAATAGCCCCCTCAATCTTCGGCTGTCTCTTCTTATAATGTAAAAAAAAAAAAGCTCAGATTTCTCCAATAAACCTTCCTGGAGCTCCGAGTCTCCGTGAGTCATTGCGCCATCATTATGCTAATAGCTCAGCGCGCCATTATTTCCCACTGAGAGATCAGATTTTTGTTCTAAGGCTTCCAAGGTGTTTTTAATGAGAGTGTAGGTGTGAATCACGGCTGAGCTGCTGAGAGCTCCTGACTCAACCATTCACTCAGTGCTGATTCACAACACCCAACACACAGCATATTGGTTGAGAAATATTTGTTTGAACTCCTCTGTGTGAAATTGTAGCAGATTTAAAATGAGATGAGATAATAACGAGCTTTTCTCCAGACAAACACACTTCATTCGTTGACGGCTTTGGTTTTGTTGCATAAAGCTTTGTGTTCCAGTGTTGAGGGGGGGGTGTAAGTGAACAGTCAGTTCTCTCGTTTTACTATCCCTGCACTGAGTAAAAAAAAACAACAACAACAAAAACACACATTCAGTAGGACAGAAACACACCACTCAATATTAAACAAAGAGGAAATATTAAAACCATCCAAAAAGGTGAAATAAAACCCAAGAAATCTCCTACAAATCCTCCAGTGTTGTCGTGTTGAGCCCAGAAACCCTTAGTGAAAAGTCAAGCCATCTCTAAAGGCTGAGTCTAAAGTAATTCCCCCTAACTAAGCCCTCAGCCAATCCTTACCTGCCACCTGCCTCAGACACCTTAAATACACACCCATTCTTTGGGCTGCGTAAGCAACGTCCTAGCCGGGTCGTGAGAGTGCACAGCTGCGTGAGCGTGGATGAGAGCATCCTCTGGAGCATACTGCGTCATGATGGGAGGAGGGGTATAACATGGACACATTTAGCCATTAAACTCAACAAGGGTCTAAAATTAAGCAGGAAAAATGTCTAGTTTGAACTCTAAATCAGGGATGCTAACAGTGATACTAAGTCAAACTGATAAACCTGCTACAAAAACGTAAAACATTTATTAATTCATAAGTATATTGTGAAGACTATATAGGTTTATTTCCATATGAAAGTGATAAGTTTTATCCTCCAAACATTTTTATTCCCTTTCTGACGATTAAGAGGAAAAGCGAGGTTAAAAATTGGATGTAACTCGCTGCCTAGATAGTTTTGATGCACATCGACGTAAGCGTCAGAAAAAATTCTCTACTTCTTCTTCTTTATTACAATGGCTGCTGGCAAACAGCTAAAGGAAACATTACCATCTGACCTGTATGTCAATCAAGTGACGGGATGGATGGTATTCTGAGGTTTTTCTTTTTAGCGTCAAGCAGTTCACCCACTCTACCTTTGCAACATCCCTGGACTTAATGATACAATTATTCTTTTATATCTTTCCCCCCAAGTTTCTTGACTCTGCTCTTGCTTTAAACAACAACTTGACTCACTCCAGTTCAAGTCAAAGCAAGCAGCAGTGCATGTGTGACAGAGCAGGGAGAGGAGACAGGATAAACTAGTTTGATAGCCTCTGGGCAACCGCACTGGATGCCTAACAGTCCACACCCATAATACCAGAAGATTTGAATAAAACACTTGGTGCCTACAGGTAGGTGTGTGAACACTGAAGGTAGAGATTATATGCATATATATAAATGTGCAAAGTGAATGAATGTGAGGCTTTCAGGGAGCTGGTTCTTACCTGATATCCCTGCACAGCGTTGATGAGGTCTTTAACGCCGCTGCCATTGTAGGGCAGGCCGGGCATCCGCACCAACCCTCCGGGGGAAGACATGGAGGAATGGGCTGGGAAGAAACCCAGAGTTGTAGGGGAGCCAGGAGGACTGGGAAAATGAAAAAGTGAAATTAATCTTACGAAAAAGAGAAAAAAAAAAACTGCTTATTCTCAGAAACTAAAACACACACTAACTAAGCAGCGGGAAGAAAAGCATAAAACTGGGAGGGACTGTGGGTGTTGTCTTTAAATGCTTTCATAATGACCGTCCAGGCAGAAACAGAGGTCACCTCATGTTTACCAAGCTCCCTGATAAACATAGTCTGCAGTTATTAACCACCCTTGGCCCAGTCTTTCTCCTTGACAAGAAACATTTCAACCCCAGACTAAATGTTCACATTTCTCTGCAATTAACATCTTTTATTTCTGGTGACTAGAGCAGATCTAACAACGTGAGCGCCGCTCCAGTCTAAAGTCTCTGATACGCGATCGCTCTGCATTTAGCTTCATCTGTCCTCCAGATTAACTGTGACCAGGTGAGGTGCAGTGATAGTTTTTCCCATTCAGTCATAGGGAAAAATAGATGCTTTTCCAACACATTTCTATACTTAACAATGCTAACAATAGTGAAAGGTTTAAGTAATATAAACACATAAAAAACTGAAAAAGATACATTTTCGGTCAAATTTTCATGAAATTATTAAAAGACCATTTATGCTTCCTTCTGGGCTATACATATTCACTACAATTTTTGTCTAGTCACTTCTGTTCGCTTTGAGCTCCTTCCAGAATGAGATTGTTTTAGGGCGTCTTGTCACTTTAAATTCAAATGAGCTGCTGCTGGCCACGCCCCCAACTCAACATTTACACCCCAGTGAGATGCGCAATTATACCACACATCTTTGAAAAGCAGAAGTAGGGCCTCTTGTACAACCAGCTAGGTTGTACAAGAAACTCTAGGAAGGAGTTTCTAGACAGTAAATCAACAACAAAGCACTTGTCTTTTCCAGCAGCCATTATACAGTGCGTAAAGCGGTAAAACCAGTTGACCAAATGTCCTGGAGCTCCTCTTCAGTTACTAGGTGATGGGTGGAGCTCCACAGGGGGTTGCTAGGTAACAGCGTAGTGGCTATGAAATGTGACTTAACAACTTGGAGGTTTTTGAAATGGTTCCTTTTCCAGACAAAAAGCATGAAGACCAGACTGAAGTTTGAGAATATTGAAAAAGACAAAAACTTCTGGACTGGTGTTCACTAGAGAGATAGATAACAAAAATGTTTCGGTATCGCACAGAGTGAAGCAAACTTTCCTCAGAAGCTGCTGGATCGGGACAAGAAGAACTTTTGCCTCAGGTAGAAAACACACGTTGATATTTTTTGTTAATAAGTAAATTAAGGTTTAATTTGTGGGGTTTAACTATATTTAAATCACTTTCTTTTCAAGAGATAAATAAAAAAATATTTGACATCAATATGTGAATATTTAATGAGATGCCCTATTTATTTCATGAAGCTTTAAATTTGACTGCATTTTCAGTTCAGTTTCACTTTAGTTTGGTAAATTTCCAACATTACACACAGAAAACAAAAACAAAATGCCACTTTAGAAACCCAAAACCATAAACCTTGATACAAGCCAAGGTTTATGTTTGCCTCCCCTGTTCATGAACTCAGAAGCAGCTTACAGTAATAAAATAATATATTCTGTTCATATACATACACACATTTTGAAGGAATATGGCTGAAAATTATGATCACAAACAATTGTTTCCAAGATTTAGCGATGTTTTCGTTTATTTTGAACCTCTAAGTGTTTTTTTTTTTACCTGGGATAGTAAGCACTGTAGTTCATGTACAGCTGAGCTGATGCGGGGTAGTAAGGATGTCCGGGGTGCAGGGGGCGAGGAGCCAGCACCATATGCCCCATGGGAGGGTAAAGGGCAGCAGCGGCTGCAGCTGCAGCAGCAGCGTCCGTGGGGAGGATTTGTTGAACTGGAGTGAAAGAGTACGATGGAGGAGATAAACCTAAAATAATGGAAGGACAAGGACAGAAACAGAAATACAAAATCCGTCAAACCCTGGAGGAAGGGGGAGTCATGGTGGTGATGTTGAGAGAGGAGCTCATCCAATAACCACTGATGTTTTTATTGTGCATGTGATTCATGCATTTTTCTGTGTAATGTAAAAGATTTAAAGAAATCACAGTTTAAACCTTCAAAAATATATTTTTATTAGATTACAATTTAGCTGACTGATTAGAAATCAGACTCTTTTACTCTTTTCCTAATTCCTCATAGACCAACACTGAACAATCCCGGCAGAAAGAAGCTATTCAAATTAGCATGTCTTAAAAAGCTATTTTAGATGTACATATCCCAATATTTAAAATAAAATTCAGAAGTTAATTTTTTTTAACCTCTGAACCTTTTGAATGCTTTATAAACCTCAAAAGGCTTTAGTTAGCCCTGTTTCTTATGGGACATTAATCTATCAGACTTTTTCCTTCCACTTAACTTTCCATTTAGATGCTTTGTTTCATTGTTCTGCCAACAGCCAGCTTACTTAGAAATTATATTTGTGTGGCTTATCCTCCATGTGGAAATATGATTACTTTGGCCTTATACATCTTTTAATGTAATATTAACAATTTCTGAAAAAAAAAAAACCCAAGTATTATCACTAGCTAAAAATAACAATAATCAAAATGAACATAAGAAATATTTGGAATATATCACACTGTGTAAATGTATATAATCTAATTACACTAAATATTTTCTAATTTACAGAAAACATCTACAAAAAAATGCATCTCAGAATAAGCTGAACTCATTCCAACTAAAGCATGTAATACTGCTTCCACTGATATAATCATTTGCAACATAAATCAGACATTCATCAGCTGCCAAACCAGTTTTAATTGTGAACAGACACTGAGACCAAAGCACATCTACGCAGCAGCTCTGCTCACCCCTCGCACAGATCCTGATTGGACAAGCACATGAGGCGCACACAAACACACACCTAACGTGTGCTTGTCTGTTGAGGCTAAATCCCAGGACCACCACTAATGATCTGACGGGGTCCGAAAACTGTAAGCCGCGTTGCCGTATTCTGAGCTTGTTCAGGAATTGCTCTGCTTACACTTTTCGGAGCCTCTCAGATCTTTGTGAATCAGTTCAGCAGTGGTAAAGTAAAGGAGTCAGAAACGAGTAACAAACATGCCGATGGAAAATTACACTACAGTATCCAATCAGAGTGAAAGGGGAAGGAATGTATTAAAAACAGTATCATCATTACATGCAAATGGGTGTAGTGATCATACTAAATTAAAACAAGAAGACTCAGTCTCACGTTGACACACACACACACACACACACACACACACACACACACACACACACACTCAGAGTATGCATCCTTCCCACATCCTCCCACAGATCTAGATTGGAGGAAAAACCAGCAACTCTGCCACCCCGGCAGGAGCCCACCTACCCTGCAGTCCCGAAGCACCCCCAGCTCCCAGCAGCACTTACGTCTGGACTTACATGGCGGCGGGCTGAGCCCTGTCCCACTCCTGCTCCGGTTGTGTGTGTGTGTGTGCGTGTGTGAGAGCGAGCCTCCCATCAGCACCAGGCCCATCTCGTCAGTGCTGCAGGGAAACACTTCCACGTAGCGGCTGTTCGCCCCGCGCTGGCTGGACATCACCTGTTTGTGGAGCCGCTGCGAGGCCTGCAGCGCCCGCTCTGCTGAGGTCATCTGGATGAAGCAGTCGCCTGACGGACGGCTCTGCAAAAACGGAGGAGACAGGAAATATGTCAGGAAATGTGTCACATCAAAGACACCCTTGATACTTCATTGGTTAGTCAAAACAGAGGGACAGAAATAATAGAAATGATCCGATAAAGACTCTACTGATGATAGCTCACTCACCTCGGCATGCCAGAAACCTGAAACTGAAAGTGAAACTGACGCTCAACCTACTTTCCAAGTAATTTGGCTAATAATTATTTGCCCACTTGAGGCCACTCAGAGTGAATTTAAAATTCATTCCCGGCTGGGCTGTTGTATCAAAGTATCAAAGATGCAGTTCAGCTGCATCATGGTCCAGATGCAGCTGAACACTGTGAATTACACACTCTGGATCACAGTACACAAGCACTATTCAGTACAGTGGCACACAAACTTCAGATTCACTTAAATCCTGTTTATTTAGTTGCAAATTTAAAAAAGCTCTTTTTAATTTAGGATAAAGAAAACCCGGTACTGTTATTTATGTAAAAACAAAAATGTAAAACAAGTAAAATCTCAGTGTAGTCTTAAGCCTGAAAGGCCTAGAAATGTACATCTCTTACCTAGAGATGAAACCAAACATTAAAAAAAAATAATTTCTAAAACTGGGAACACTACTTACACAAAAGTTACAGCTAAGGGTAGTATGGCTAACCTCAGACGTTGTAGCAGATTAAATTTATGTCTCAGACTACAAACAGGATCTGGACTCCGATCTGCAGCAGGGAGAACCAACAGTGTTGAGGGGATCATTTTGCAAAGACTGAGAGTATTTTCACATCACCTGCAGCCTCAGGCAATCAGACAACGCCTCAAAAATTATGATGAATGATTTAAGTGGGCATGGCTTTTGAATGAAAGCATAAATCTGAACTTAAAAGAGACCAACAGTTTTAATGAAACTCATATTTTCAAGACATATTTATTAAATTAATGTGAAACTTCACATTCATCTTCAAGTTCTTCACTTTTTCAAAACTTGACTACATTTTGACAGTAGATGAAAGAAACGGATGGAGAAACTTTATGTCCATGTTGACTCCATGGATTTCCACTAGCTTGAACTTTAACATATTTTTGTTAAGACGACATTGAAAAAGATCAGCACAGGCTGAACACGAGGGGATCATTAATGCAAAGCTTCATCCTAGACAATGGTCATCACATTTTATTTACCTTCATTGCTACCAATTATTTCTTAAAATTGATGCTCTAAAATGCAAAATGATGCATTAAATTGAAATTAGAGAGATACAAGATATGTGTGCTGGGAAGAACATTTGCATGGCTCAATAAGGACGGTTTGCACTTCTGAAACACCTTGCAGTTCAAATTTATTATTGTGTTTTACATTAATCTTTTAAAACTACATATTCTACTTAATTGCTTATTATTTGGAGAGACAGACACTTTTGAGAGACAGAAACAAACCATCGTCTCAAAAGAAACAGTGACGCAGTGACAATAAAGTTTATGTTGAATGTATAATTTTGTACATTTGTGCCAGAAAGTGTGCGAGTGCAGGGTGTGTCGAGGTGGCTGCTGCATGTACCTGCTGGTTGAGTACCATGTGCACACCATGTTGTCTGACATCTTGAGTAAACTCGCCCAGGAAGGTGAGGATATCCTCGATGCTGGCCGTGTATGGTAGTCCCCTCAGCCTCAGGCAGTCCCTCACACCGCCAGGAGGAGGCAGGAGAGAAACCGCGGGCAGCACTGACACCAGGGGGGCCGGGGCAACGGGAATCAGCGGGGCGGAGGAGTACCGGTTCAAAACCTGAAGTACACACAAGGTTTGACATGAGCTACTCAACTTGAAGTATTCATTCTGAATTAGGATTTCCTTGTTTACCTGAGATGCTTTTAGATAAAACAGTCAAATGACAACTCAGACCCGGTGTTATCAGTTCAAACCCAACAATGAAACACCTACGCGGCAGAACTGAGGAGGCAAAGAAAGCCGAGGCAATGCTGTGTTTAAATATGTCACGCTGTCAAACAGGAGCTGGCCTGCAGCCAACAGGACACCAGCATGTTTGCATTTCTGGAGAAGACAGATAAAGGCCCCACAGGCTCATATACAACAGGAAAGGTCTCTGCATAGATATGGGCTGTCGGTGCACAAGTCATGAGAGATAGGCAATTGAACATTATAACCTGATGAGACAGAGTGAGGCAGTGCAGGATGCAGAAAAGGAATGACAGGGACGAGATCGATCTCTTCAGATTATCTGTCTCATGTTGTCATGACTTGGAGACAGTTTTAACTAATATGCAAGAATAATAACTTTTATAAAAGTTATCTTCTGCACCTTTAAGCATACATTAGACAATACAAGTCTAATATGCATGTAGCGTCTCATTTTTCCTGTATTTTTCTCAAACCTTCCACCGACTCAACAAGGCAACCAGACCCGCCACTCTGTTTAAACTGCTAGGAGAATCAAAACTTCGTCACACCCTGACATACCTGCTGCACCTCCGCTGCCGTGCTTTTGAACAGCTCGATGTATCTCTTCCCCAGGAGCTCCTTGTGTTTCTTCAGAGCACACTGAGCGTGCTCCTCACAGGCAAATAACACGAAAGCGTCTCCTGTCGGCCGTCCGTCCGGGTAGCGGACGAAGAGGATGCCATCCTTCCCGCCGCTGATGGGACACGTCTCTTTAGAGCCGTCCTCTGGTAAGAAAAATCTGAGAACGTCGTCGTGCGTGGCGTTGAAGGGGAGCCCTCGCATCCTCACTATGATCTGGTCCTCACGGGACAGGAACATTGCCACCTCGTTTGAGGTACCTGATGTGGCACAAGAAGATTTAGCCAAACTCACAACACATTATGTTCTCCTTTATGGACTGCAGTGCGAGTTTTTCTTAAAAGTTTTGTGGCTTAAATTCATCAGTTGCTGGACAGGAAAAAGTGCTGAGAGAAAAAGTGAAAGACGCAGAAACAACACGAGGTCGGGAATTAAAATGCATTTTTGTGGAAGTCAAACCAGGAGCACGTTAAACTTGACTTTATCGTCTTCATTATTCTAAATTTCTTCTAGGATTTTATTGTGAGGTCCATTCTGTTGCTTTCGTAAAAGATGTTATTAACATTAATAACTAAATGCCACAGCTGAGTCATAGCTGACAATTCAATCTGCAAATTATAAGTTTTCTCTAAAATAAATGGAACAAAACACACCTAATGGAAACATTAATTAATGGGCTACAGTTTACCAAAGTGCATGACATTTTAAAATGTGGGCATAATTTCACCTTTATGTTTTTCTAAAATTTGAATTATGACAACTATTACATTCAGGAATCTGCAGAAGCAGCAGCACCACCAAATGTCATCAGGACGTCAACTAATCCAGTCTTTAATTGCGACGTGAATAGAAAAATGCAGGAATGCAATATCATATTTAAATATAGCAAACAAATGGTGCAATTTTTTTCACTAATATTATTTCCTCTTTGCAGAGGTGCAGCCAGAAGGGTGGCTGCATGGAAACCAAAAACTAAAACAAAAATGAATAAGATTGATTGTGTTGCTGTCACAATTAAAGTTTATTATGTTGCTGTAATAATTAAAGAAGCAGACAGATGTTCCAAAGTGGCGCCCAAAAAAACAACAACAATAAAACAAAGGTGGAACTATTATTTTAAAAAAGACCTTTTGTTAATAGATGAAGCTCATTCTCATCCGATTCTAATTGATCTGCATGAAAAATATTATGCATGGAAAACTGTTTGATCAGTGCAAGGTACCAAATTAATTAAACTGGAAAAGTGTGCATGGTGAATATATTAAATTATTCCTTAAAATATTTACTTTACTCACTAAAATGCATTCATATATTTTTTCTCAATGGATTAAATTATTTCATGTTTATTCACCACCAAGGGTTAATTGTGCCACTATACTACAAAAAAATTATTTATCAAATACAAATTTATATATATAATTAAATATATTTAATTACACACTATTAAATATGTTCAATAAATAAAAAGGATGCGTCAGCATTTGAAAAAATCTGTAAATTCAAAAAACATACATTCCCAATAACTAAATAAATACTAAAATAATAACATAATTTCAGCAAATAGGATATTTTAATTTTATGTAATAATTTATCCATTTATTTTTATTTATTTTGTATTTTATGAAGTACTCAACCTTTTAAATTGCTACAACTTCATGCATTTAATGTTCGTGTTTTCAACTATCCTGTCCATAAATATTTATTCAGGGAATTATGTATTTATTCACTTGTGGCGCTTTTTGTTCTCGATACATATCATCCTTCTGAGAATTGAGAAAATATACATTATATGAATTCATGAGTGTCTCACCTCCTGCTATCTTCAGGAAGTCTTCTCCCGTTGCCTTGTAAACCTGTCGTTAGAAACGAACATGTTGTCTGTTTAGTGGCTTCAGATGAAAGTGTAAAATCGGTGTATCATGACAGAATAAGGGGTTTTCAAGCGGTGCCTGCAGACCCGTTACCTCAATGTATCTGTTGCCCATATGGTGCTTGTGCCTCTGCAAGGCCAAGTCTCTGTGCTCTTCACTGACAAAACGAACAAGTGCTTCTCCATTCCTCCTCCCCTGAGCGTTGAGACACAGAGCGGCCCCCCCTCTGTAAAATACAACATTAAACATACATAAGCAGTGAAAGATTATCCTAAATAAAAGCTTGCATGGCTGCACTCCATTTCCTCTTCAACATACTTGGCAATGTTGAGGCCTTTAAAGAACCGAGCGATGTCCTGGTCAGAAGACTGCCATGGCAACCCTCTGGCTCTGATCACCGTGTTGTCGCACACTTTCTCCATCTTACTGCTGCAGACACGCATACATACAAATACAGTCTCAGGGAAAACCTGGTAGGAAACAGCCTGGGTTGATTTTAATGTTAGAAAGCTTATAAACAAAAAATAATTCACTTACCAAGTGCCACTTTCAAATCTCTCATTTATTCTCTCTGGGTTGGAAAAACTGTGACCTGGAATGAAAAAGCAAAGAATGATCAATCACTGTCAGTATAATAGATGGTGCAGCTTGTGCTTTTCTCGTTTTCTATTTTAAAATCACCCACTTTAATCTTTTATTTTGTTTGTTTACACTTAAACATGGATTGGACCTTCACATTTTGAGGATACGGCGCCTCACAAAAGTGAGTTTTTCCACATTCTGTCATGTTTAAAAACTTGAATTCACTTAATTGGATTTTATGAGTTAGATTAACCAATTCAAATTCTTACAAAATGTCCCTTAGTTAATAAATAGAATCCTTGGTTTTGTACTTTAATCTTGTCATAAATGCAGTTGCTCCATGAAGGACTCACAGATTTGCCAGAGCACATTAGTGAAGAAACATAATGAAGATCAGGGAACACATAAGAAAGGTCAGGGAGAAAATTTTACGTGGATAGTGCTATAAAATATTATCCACAGAGCTCCGTTCAATCCATCATTACAACAAATCTGACCTTCATGGAAGAACAGCAACAAGAAAAAAAGCAGTTTTTGAGAGAATATGTTGCAGTTTTGCACAAACGCAGTAAACATGTAGGCGAAGGCACCCTGGTCAGATGAGACCAAAGTTTAACTTAATAGAGTACATGCAAAACATAATGTGGGGAGGAAAACCCAAAGTGTATATCATGCTGGGCACGTCGCATGTGACATGTGGTGGTGGCAGCAATGTGGTGTGGAAATGGTTTTCTTCAGAAGCGACAGGGAATCTGGGCAAAGCTGTTGAGAAGGTAGATGGAGCCAAATACTGAGGAAACATGTCAGAGGCTGCAGAAGACTTCAGATTTGATAGAAGAACTACGACCCTGAACATCTACAGAACATAGTTTGCTCTATATTCACCTGCTGGCATGGCCCAGTCAAAGTCCAGACCACACTTTTCAGATTTTTCTTTTCTAAAACATTTTAACTCGTGTATAATTTTTCTGGCCGGATTCTGAAAAGGGCATTATGTACCATGTATTGCTACGTTACAAGCATGTGCTACTTTGTGTTCATCCATCACATAAAATCCACCAAAGTTGAAGTTACTGGATACCGTAGTTAGCAGCAGTAGCTCTCTTCTCCTACTACAATAATAGCAAATCTGTCTCGTTGACAGTACAGTTTTCTCTTAACCTCATGTGTGAGATACTCACAGTATGGCTCAGAGAGCAGAGAGAGAACAATGCTGGTCATAAGCCGGACCTGCTGCACGGCTACTTCTGCAGGCAGAGGATCCTGATTGGCCGAGGGATCCCACATGGAGGACACATCGACAGGTAGGCTAAGAGCTGAAGAGGATCCAGTTAAGGAAAGTACTTATCTAGACAGACAGGTGTGTTTAATGAAAAATGGGAAGGAGCGTGTCTGGATGGGTGACTTGTCAGGTTTTCTGTACCACTGGGTGTGTGAGGTTAGCCTACTGGCTAAACACACACTCCTTCTCTTCGGGCTTAGCAAAGTGCTCCATTCTTTCCTTATTTGCATTTCAAAACCTCTTACTCTGCAGCCAACACCCTGGCTTTAAACCTGTAATGAGTTATTACTGAGTGTAAGATGTTCACACCAGATTAAACCAGAACGAAGAAATAAAAAACACTTACAGCGCAGTGAAAATGATCTGCACCCTCTCAGATTTCACCTGGGACTTTTTTGTTACTTTCAGATCAAACAGATGTTAATATCAAAAAGAACCTGAAGAAATATGAAATGCAGTTTTCAAATGCTGAATTCCCTTAGGAAAAAAACAAACAAAAATAACACAGGTTATTATTTTTAGCCTATGTGGAAAAATAATACCACGCAATAATGAAAAATGGCAATTATGATTTTGTGAAAGAATTTTAGCCCACTTTCAGTTGCCGAAATATTTTAAAACCACTCAAATTGGAGACGGTTTGGCGCCTGGATATCCTCTTTGAGGTCACGCCACAGCATCTCCATCAGTTCAGAATGTAACTACATCTGATCAGACTGATCAGATGTTTTAATTGTTTAGTCCAATCTGTACTTTCTAAAACGCTGCGCTAACTTCACACCAGACTCACACCTGAGAAAAAAGGTTCCACTCTCGTCTCATCAGAATATTTTTTTCAAATGTCTTGGGGATTATTTTTGCCGAATGTGATAAAACTCTTTGTGTCATTTATAACCAGCGATAGCTTTGGTCTTGGTTTTAGTCTCATTGTTATTATTGAATCATTAACACTAATCCTAATAGACGTATCTGAGGCCTGCAGTGTATCGTTTTTATTTAGATTTTTTTTGTAATCTCCTCGAAAACTGTAGGGACTTATGAGGCAGTTTTGTCAGCCAGTCACTTCTGGCAACCGTTCTATATTTTGTCTCTTTGTGGATAATGGCTCCTATTGATGTTCACTGAAGCCTTAAAGATGTTGTAACTCTCTCAACGCTGTACGATTTCAACAGCAGCCATCCGGTTTGGACACTCTTTAGATCGGGGCCTGATGGTTAGCTTTTTGAGACCTTTTGACCCACTTTATGCCGTCAGACCGGTCACGCTTTGCCGCTTTCTTGATTCTACAACCTTAGCAGTGTCAGGTCTGGGTGTGGCTAACAAACGAAGCATGAAAATGTGATCAGTCACATGCAGTGTAAGATTTATATTTTATATTTTCACATAGGGTCGCAGTGATTCGGATAGTTTTTTTTCCCCTACATATAGGAAATCTTGCTCCTGTGATCTTTGTTGTTAACGTTTGTTTTGTTTTTTGTTTTAAAACATTTAGGTGTGATTTAAAATCAATCACACCAGACATTTTTATGACTCCATATTAAACATGTCAACAAAGGATACACTCAGCCATGACGTGTGCGTTCAAAGCCTTGAGGTCAGAAGTGGCGAAGTGGTTCTTGAACTCTTTCCGCAGGTCAAAGAAAGAGTAGAAACAGTCTGGGACCGGGATGTTCTAGTAAGAGGGGAGAACATTCAGAGAAAAGGATGTGAACAAGCAGCCCATTAGCAGCTGCTGCTTTATTACATTCATCACATTCATGTTTGCTCAAGCCAGCATGGCACACACCGCCTTCCTTGCTACTCTTATTTGTCTAACAGATGTGGGAGAATGCAGCCGGCCTCTCTGCCTGTGCACAGGTGTAGCATGGTATGTTCAAGGGGCGTGTGTCATTGGACAGGTTCAGAGTAATTCGGCTGAGAGCGACGCTGGAGGTTCCTGCAGCAGGGAGGCGTTCAGCCCAACCCAGTTCGCTCACCTTGCTGGCGGCTTCTGGGTGAATCACTTGACGGATATGGAGCTGCCCGTCTGTACACAAACACAACGACGTGCCCGCGCCCGCACTGTTCACCTCATTTGTCAGCTGCAGATTGAACTAAAATATAAGATAGAGAAAAGAGGAAAAAAAAAGCATGAGGCGCTTACTGGACGAAAACTTGATTATCACCAAGATTTCAGGCCAGAAGATAGTTGACGTTGAAGACTCAAAGGACATCTTTACCATATTTAAACCACTGTCAAGGCTTGTTGCAGCGTACATGCAGTCTGCTCCGGAGGAAGACTCATCCTCCTCCTTACACTCAACCACCACATCTTCGTCTGATTTTTCCTCTGTGGAGTCTGAGAGGTCAGGCCTAATGAGGATCTCATTCACCTTGCCCAGCTGGTTCAGAGACAGAAAACAAGTCAGTCCTGAAACAGTAGCTTACCGAGAAACCAATACGGCATGGAATAATAGCGCCCACCTAAATAACTGTGCTCTTTTATTACATCAAAAGCAGATATTAAAACTCTCATGAGCAGGAGCCGGTTAGTTTATGACGTTAAGCATAATAGATGTTTAACATCCTGACATATTACCACAAAAGTATCTTTGCTTCTATATATTTAAATCAAACAGACATTTAAAGAAAAGAACAACACAGACATTTTATTAAAAAGTCGTTGCAACTCTTAACATGGTGTAGTTTTAGTTAATAGTTTCCCTGTCCATTCTACTCACTAGATTTCCTCCTTGAACCACAGCCATAGCTAAAGAGTAAGAAGGCGTTTGTTTTTTGTTTGTTTTTACCGTTTTGGTGTTCACATTGACCAGCTGCCAGACCAACTGGACCAGGTCCTTCTCGTCAGAACCCAGCAGCTCTCCGCTCGCTCCAGATGTGGCGGTGAAAACCACCACCAGGTAGTCTACCTGCGCCGTCATCTGAACGAACACGACCCTAAAATAAAAACCTAAGGTAATACTACACTGAGCCGAAGGACAGCACGAAGGGTGAGATGAGGCTGAAACGCGAAAGAGGAATAGGAACGACTTTTACTTTGACACCTGAGCGCAAAGGTGAGCTTGGTAAATCCAGAAAGTTTGATCCCTCCTAGAACCTGCCGCAGTCACCATCGCGGAGTAATGGCTGAACGTTCAACGCTTTTGTAGCGATTCTTACCTGTGTGACCACGTGACTGCATACCTGGTGCCCCCGCCTACTTTCAGGTGCAGGAGAGATTAGGACGTGGCAGAGAGCGGAGGGCTGAAATGTGTTCCTGTCATTCTCTACACCATAATCCAGCCCTCAAATTCTGCGGCCTAAAGGGGAAAATTGGCTTTTTGTATCAGTAACAACAGCAAAATTATTTATATCACTTATAAAAAAAAAAAGAAAAAAAGAAAAGAAATCACGAAAAAGACAGTTATTTATATTTTATAATAACAATATTAGAGAATTTAAACAAAAAGTATTTCCATGAAAATGTATTTTATCTGTGAAACATCCACAGAGAGACAAAAAGGAAGAAACAGAAAAGGCATCAAAGCCACAACAAATTAATGTCAAAATACACCGAATAAGAAGGTAAAAATAAGAATCTTATGATGAGATAAACTCCCTTGCCCCAAATAAAATCTCTCCTTAGTCATTTGAGATATGTAAACTTCATTCTGCAACTACTGCTAATTATAATACTAATGATAATAATAAGAAGGAGAATATACATTTCTAAGCAGAAGTTGATAACAACAGCAGCAACAATAATTTTACTATTACTATTATTATTATTATTATTATTATTATTATTATTATTATTATTGTTGTTGTTGTTGTTTTTACTGGTGAGAAATATTATTTTAGAATAGCAATACTACTATTATACTACTACTAGGGGTACCATTAATTATTATATATAAATAATATATAACATTAATCATTATTTATTATCATAATAATGATGAGGATTATTATTATTAAAAAATAAATAATAATAATAATAATAATAATAATAATAATAATAATAATAATAATAATAATAATAATAATAATAATAACAATTTGGCGTATTTATATATATTTTACATTTAGTTACATTCGATAGTTAATTACTGTTTTTGTTTGTTTTGAGTCGTTGTTTGTTGATTTGCACCGGATGTATTTACTTCCACCGGAAGTTTTTCTTCTCCCCTCCCAAAGTGAGGAAGCCATGGCGGGGGACACCTCAACGGAGCTTCTTTTTCTCGATACATTTAAGCATCAAAGCGCTGAGGTAATTCTGACCTTTGCATCTCAGTTTCGTCCTCTGTATTTCCTCCAGAAAAGCACGCATGCAAAACTCATATCGGTCTCATTTAGGACTTTTTGAGGAATGGTGCTCAAGTTTGAAGCTAACGATGCTAACTTGGCTAACATTAGCAGTTGTGTGTTTTTGCACATCTACCGGTCACAGTGGCTGCTTTTAAGTCGCGATTCTCAAAATATCGAATAAACTGTTGTGTCAACACTTTCCTTATATGTAACATGAACAAAATAGTCTTTTTAACTTCAGGTAGTACATTTATTTTTCGTCCATATAGCCTGTAGTTTGTTTGCTGGTTACCTAACATGCTAATGCTACAGTACAATAAAGAGCTAATCGTGTTAACACTAGATGATGCATTAGATGTCTGGTTTTTGTGATGCAGTGGATGACTGCTGTCCTGTGTTCTGCAGCTAACCAACGTGGATGTAGTGCGGTTTCCTTGCGGGGTTTTGATCACAGAGGTTCGGGTGATTCCTCCAGGGATCAAAGCTCACAGTAACTTACCTGACAACAGAGCATTTGGGTAAGAGCTGCTTCTTCACAACAGCCACCGGCTGAACAATTACTTGTTTCCTGTTTTAAATGTGTATGGTCTAATCAGATATACAATACCTTGCAGAAGTATTCGTCTAACGTTTTCCCTTTTTCAGTTTACAACCAAAAATGTTCATGTATTTCAATAGGATTTCGTGAGATGAATAACTGAACTTGAAGAGAAATAATAAAAAAAATTGTCTTTTAAAGTCTTTCAAATAAAAGTCTGTGAAGTGTGTCATGCATTTGCATTCAACCACTTGCCTTTTAAGGTCCTCTTGCTGCCAATAATAGCTCACCTTTGTATAATTTAATCTGAGTATAAATCCAGTTGTGCTATAAATGCCTCAGAGGTTTATTTTAGAACAGCAGTGAAAAAACAGGATCAGCACTCTGGCCAGCTCAGGAATAAAGCTAGGCAGAGGTCAAATAGTCAAGTCCGGTTTTAAGAGGGCAACCTGCAAACCTCTACATGGGTTTAAATCTTCACATCTGCAATTTGAAACTTGAAGTTGGCAGTATAATGCCGTGGAGATTCTTTTTCCAATCAGAAACTGAGACGTTTGGTTCAAGTTGATAGAAATATAGATGAAGCTACATAAGATGCAATCCTGGAGGGAAATTCATTTGAGACTGTGAAAGCCTTGAAATTGAGGCTCAGCTTTCAGCAGGAGGACCCTCAGCATAAAGTCAGAGCTGCAACAGTCAGTTCAGATCAAAGCAGATTCACTTTAAAATGGTTCAGTCAAAGTCCAGACATTGCAGAGAAGAACTGGTAAAACTTTCGGTCTCTATATATGCAAAGTTGGAAGAGACATGGCACAAGAGATGTATAGCATAAGGACATGAACATATGAACATACGCAGATGTGTGAAATGAGAATCCTAAAGGTCCTAATGTAGCTTTCTGCTGTATTAAATTACAAAATGTGAAAAAAGTTAAAGGGTTGTGAGTAGGCCGCCGGCCCACTGCAGATGTAGCTTCACTATTAAATATTCACTGTGGGAAAGTTTGAAGATAATTGACATGTTTGGGGTGTGTTTGTATGCAAGAGAACATGTGAGTTGGTGCTGATTTCTGGTAGGAATGTTGAGCTGTTTGTGATCTATTATAACCAAATGTAATGACTACGTTCTTATGAATGTGGAAACTTTAACAAATGGGGTTTGTCAGCTTTTAGTAAAACTCTGGTATGGATATATGTAGCCACTTGTTTTTCTTGATATTTTCAGAAAGTAGTTTTGGAGATTTTCTATTTTGGCCAGTACCTTTGCCATAAATTGCACCCCATCATTTTTTATTTTTATAATCATGTGAATTCCTCTCTCAGACTGCAACCCAACTTCCTCCATTATTATTATTGTTATTTTTATTATGTCACAGTTCTGATTACAGAGGCTCTCAGTGAAAATGTTACTGTACATGATTTATGTCTGTAGTCTATAGTAATAAAAACAGATAAGCCATTAAGTAAAATGTCAGGATGTTTAAGGATCAGCGTTAGCTGTCAGGGCAATAAGTTCAGAGGTCCTAACTGTGTGGTTACTGTATTTGCAGGGAGACGTCTCCTCATGCTTTTCAGTTGGAGCTGTTCTTCAACAATGTCACCAAACCCAACAGCCCCACCTTCCACAGGCTGGGCAGGTTAGGATTATTTCCACTCTCCCTTCTCTCATTTTGTCATCTTAAACCGTCTCGGACTCATTATCTGCATTTCCCGATCGCTTTAGATGGAAGAGTCTGTCCCACCTGTAGAACCAGTTACCGCAGCGTGTGGGACTGGTTTTCTTAGGTCTGTTGTGCAGCCATCCTTAGTGCTGCATCTTTGTTTGCTGCGTTGGCTAACCGGTCCGTCCAGAAACCCAACCCCACCCACACTGTGTCTGAAAGTGACACAAAAATGTGATGGTCTCATTGAAACGAGAGGTGAAAAGGAATGTTTTTTGTCTCGCCGTTTTATTCTGGCCGCGTAATAACCAAGATGCGCACAGCGGCTCCGGAGCGTAAACATTCATGTAGCGTTGCCTTTTTGTGAGGCTTACTGAGACACGCCCACGTTATTATATGTCCTGGGAACATCAGCAGGACAGGTTTGACTAACCTCGATGACTACTGTAGAAATATCGCCTCGGTATCTTGAGCAGATGCGACTGGGATGTTTTTAAATCAACATTTCTTGGACTGTGACTCAGTTAGCTGCTCATACTTCACATTATCGTTATATTCACATACAAGATTTTTCTTCTCGGAATGTAGTTCTGTTGTGATCACTTCGTCCAAAAACTATCTCTTCTTTTCTTCACTTCACAGGAAGTGTGTTAGGTGTCATGATATGACAACCTTGAGTGAAATTACCATGGTTTCATACTGTTTACACAAAAATCTCCCTAAAGGTAAAGCTCTTCGGCTCTGGTCTTTATAGGTGCCAGTTAAAAATGTTTCCCTGCTCCAGTCTGTCTGACTGAGGTGATTTATAAACCCTCTTTAGCATTTCCTTGAGCTTTCTGTATGAAGTCGGTATGTTTTTTTCCCTTTTGTTGGCAGAGGTGTATTATCAATTAGGCAAATTAAAATGTGTTTCTGTGTTTTCTTTTCATCATTTTGTTTTAATCATTCATGTTTCTGGTTTTATCCGCAGTTTGGAATATGATGAAAACAAGTCCATAGTCTTTAGGCCCAGCGGAAAGGTGACAGATCAGTTATGAAGCACATGATTTCTCTTCTCTGTGGTTGATTTGTGAATAATGATTTGACGCTCTGCATGCAGGTGAACACAGATGGGCTGGTGCTTCGTGGATGGTACACCAGCCTGACTTTGGCGGTCTACGGCACCGCCGAGCGTCCTCACGGACACGACCACGGTTCGCCTCCTCCACCGCCGCCGCCTCCCCCGCAACAGCCAACTGGGCTCAAGCGGATTATCAAACAAGGTGGAGCCTCTAAGCCTCCATTTAGTCTGATCTTTGCATCTGTTTCATGAAAGAATTTATATTTCTGTTCTCATAGACTTGTATTTATTTTTTTTTTCGCATGCTAAATGTTTCTGTGTTTATGTTTTTATTTTTAAAGAATGGGAAAAAGATGACCAGTATAACGGCAGCCCGCCCAGATCAGCACCCCGGGGGCCTCGTACTCCTCCTGGACCTCCACCCCCAGATGACGATGAGGAGGAGCAGCAAGTCCCAATGGCAGGTTAGATCTGAGCTGCTGTTTTATACATGTTCATTTAAAGTATACAAATGAATACTTTTGCAGAAGTTTATTATATAAATATACACCTTATTGCTTTCATTGAAGCTTTTTTTGCTTTTTATCACATTAGTACAATTGCACAATAATTATTGGATTAATACTCCTGCTAAACATTCCTGCTAAAAACCCGAGGAGCTGGTTAAACAACCACAACAGCATATTTATTAAAACTGTTTATTTGCTGTCCTTGAACGCAGCATGGTGAACAGTAAAACACTCCCTCTACTCATCTGGAATGATGCTCGCTCTTTTTATTGGATGTAATTAAGTTGGGGTGTAATTTTTCTGACTGATCAGATTTTTCAGCTCAAATCCAGTGACAGTCACAACTTGGCTAATAGGAAAAGAAGAAGAGGAAGAGGAGGGTGTGTTTTACTGCTTGTCATGCTGCGTTCATGAGCCTAAAAATAAAGGGGAATCTGGCTATGATCAGAACTACATGTTTTGTTGATTAATATATGCGTTGCTGTGATTGCTTAGTATGTTTTTGACAGAAATATGATGGCACATATTTATGAGGGTTTTTGACATAAATATGATGGCGCAGTTACGTGTTTTAGCTAGGGAAGCAAGTTATCAGTTAATCTGAAGTTGATTAATCTCATCGAGCAACTAACGATCAATTGATAAGTGGCCATTTTCTTAATAACCTGAGTTTTCTCTTCTGTCAGACTGGCTGATTGTCTTTCCATAACATAAAGGCCTACATTTTTCATAATATTCTGCATTTATATGTCAAACAGAACTGCTTAAAGTGCATTTTGCATCAAACACTGGACTCTGTTTGGATCGTTTCTCTTTCTCATTCAGACCGCCATCTTTATTTCTGTATCAACTGGCTCTTTTTATGGATGACCAGTGGCGTCGTCTTGTGGATGGTGGCCAAACTGCAACACTAATTTTAATTTAATAAGCCATTTATCTGGGGATGCACCGATTTATCGGTGCCGATTTATCTGTACCGATTTCCTTAATTTTGGGAGATCGGTGATCAGCCAATTTTTACATGTGAAGCTGATCTTATCCACCGATGTTATCAACCTCGGCAAAGGTCTAAAAATCAACCACTGTGCTTTTCTTTTCTCCCATGAGAGAAGTTTGACTGACAAACCGGCCGACCAGGTCATGTCTGCACATTTACAGTTAAGAATAGTTAATTGTTGCCAACTCAGCAACTTTCTTGATATACTGAGCAACATTTCAGACAAAAAAATGGTATTTGCCAAAATCGGAATCGGTAAGTTAGGCTATTTAAAAGATGATCGGTAATCAGCCATCGGCCAGAAAACTGCAATCGGTGCACCCCTACATTAATCAACTATTCATCGTAAGTTGTGCCGTCTGTTTTTCAGTGGGCGTGGTCAAAGACGAACCGAGCCAGGGCCGTGACGACTACCTAGAACCCGTGTCGCCTGAGCGTTCGCTGCCCGCCGACGAGCCTTTCTCCGACGCCGAACAAGAGGAGGAAGGGGAAGAGGAAGAGGAGGAGGAGCAGGAGGAGGAAGAAGCACGGACCGAGGGGAGCGTCCCAGAGGAGGAGGAAGAAGAGGAGGAGGAGGATGAGGGTGAGGACGAGGAGGAGGAGATGGAGGAAGGTAGGGGAGTTCTTGCGTGGGAGTGGGATAATCCACCCTCCCAAATGGACACCCGGAACCCCGCTCTGCCAGCCTTTGGGCTCTGCGTCCGTTTTGTCAGACGCCGCTTCGGCGGCGGTGGTGGCTCTGCGGGGAAAGGTTCCGTTTGGGACTGAGCAACAACTTGAGTGTTTGCTCAGGCATGCTGCGTCCATCTGCAACCGCTGGATGGAGCGTCGAGCTCCTTTCGGGAAGGCTTGTAGGTTGACCTTGAGTTGCAGCCGCATGGAAGTCTTCCTAATGCTTCCTCTCAGTCGGGACTGCGCATGTGCTTCAGTCGCATCATGCATGCCGAAACTAACCCTGCATGCTGGGGAGATGCTGCAATCAGGAAGTAGCTTCGTGAGCGTATGCAGCTGTGTTTGATAGAGGGGCCAAGCCGTTTTTTGTTGACCGCGCTCATGTTTATACAAACGTTTAATAGATTATTGCTAAACTTTTTGCCCGTCTTTTTGCCCAGGTGATGACGGCTATGAGCAGATTTCCAGTGATGAGGACGACTTGGACAATGGTAGCTTCAAGCTGCCCACCTTCGACATCGACTACACGCCCGAAGACCTCGCCTCCGTCCCTCCCGTCCAGTACGATCCATACGAACGAGAACTCAAACCGCTCGTCTACTTCACGCCGCCTTACAAGACTCGCTTCGACACCCAGCTAGAGAAAACCAGCGTAGAGGAGCCCAGAGATGCCGGTGGGACAGAAGGAGCGGCTGGCGGAGAGGAGGCCGAGGCCATCGCTCAACTAAAGGAGCTGCTGGCCGGTAGCGGTGAGGACAGAGACGCTCGATGGGTCACCGCTCTGGAGGAAGCTCCTGGACTCCTCAACAAAGGTTTAGCTTATCTAATCAAACAAGGAGAAGCCGAGGAGCCTGTCCGTGTTTTAGTCCTGTGGACTCTCCAGGCTCTGAGCATGGAGATCGCGCTCACGCAGCCAATCGCGCTGAACCTCAGACAATTAAAAACCGGCGCAAAGCTGGCGTCCTGCCTGGCCGAGTGTCCGCAGGGCCTGGCGGAGCTGCTGCGCGAAGGCGCCCTGAACGTGCTGCTGGAACTGCTGCATGCTGACCACGTCTCCTCCACCCTGAAGCTCAGCATCCTCAGAGCTCTGGACGCTCTCATCAGCGCCCCCGCAGGAGTCGAGGCGTTCCTGCAGGCTGGCAATTCAGAGAAGAGCGGCTATCAGGTTAGCGTGGTCTCTAAAGTAGCTTCTCTGACTTTTTGAAACCATTTTTCTTTGTTACTGATGAACACATGGATAAGTAAAAGCTAAAAGTGCAACATTTTTCTTTACAAATTTCCAAGTCAGGTGTATAAGGTGTGTATGAGAGAAACATTTAAAAACATGACATTTAGTTTTATTTTAATTGACTTGTCCCCGCTGTAGACACATCACAAGATATTAATAATAATAATAAATTATATAATAATTGATTGGAGTTGCCTTTTTTTAGTTTATCTGTATTGCTTTGTCTCACCTTAAAATGTTTGTGGGTAAAATATACAAACCCTTTTCAGAAATTGCTGATGTAAATTGACATGTTTAAATTTCCGATTCTGGAACAAAATGTGTTTTTGACGTTAATGTTGATTTGCTTGCTTCTCAGCGTCTGGTGCAGCTGTTCCTGCGTGAAGAAACCGTCCGGGTGATAAATGCAGGAAACGCCATTTTACAGAAGAGCCACATGTACGAGGTGCTTGTCAGCCTCCAACATGCAGCCGCAGCGTGGAGCGAACCACAGCAGGTGACGGCACACACTCTGTCCCAGTCTGAGAGAAACAGATTTGAACTTTGTGGACATGTAGAAATGAATTTGTCCTTTAAATGTGTCTTTATGCTTCCAGCTGAATCGATATGGAAAAGTCAATTATTAAAGAAGTTGTGTAATATAAAGAGTGTAATATGTGGTAGCTGTTCATCTTTGTCAGGAAATCACTGGTGGGAATAATTCTGTATATATATATATATATATATATATATATATATATATATATATATATATATATATATATATATAAAATATTGAACTTATTTTAAAACTAAATCTTTCCATATATTTTGCTTTTTTTCTAAATCGCAGTTTTTGGCCCCAGCTTCGGTACTTTTAGATATTTTTTCCTTTGGTGGAATTATCACCAGAAATGCTGTAGTACCCCTGGTCCGCCAGTAGGTGGAGTCAAAGTTCATAATAACTACAATAATATTTTAAACAGAAAAAAGATCAGTGTGCTCGGCTCAAGATTCACTGAAAATATTTGTAGTTCATGTTTTCTGTCACAGTTTCATCAGTTTTATTTAAGATTCAGTTTGTTTTCAAAGTTCATCAAGCGTTGGTCCTTTATTTAATCTTTTATTAGCTTAGAAGTCGTCCATGATCAGATTTTTTCTTCTCTTCTAACAAGCATGTTTTTGTCCAGATTTAAGTTTCTTTGCCAAGTTTCTAGTAAAGTTTGAACAATTTTAGCATTTTTGCAATTAAGCCAAGTGAGGATTTCTTGTTCCCTTCAGCTTAAATCAGTCACACAAGAAATTCACATCTGAAATGCAATTTCTCTAGGTTTTTTTTTTTACACTTTGCAATAATTGTTTTCATGGTTCAACTACACTATATGTAGACCTTCCCATCTTTGGTTTAAAGACACCCGTGTTATTTTAGAGTCGTCATGTAGACTGTAGCGATGCTAATCAGATTAAACTCATAACCACAAATTCTGAACCTAAAACGTCAGAATTTGGTTAAAATTGATCGTATATAACTGACTCTGATCCTCAGGAGGAAATTGAGGATGCTGAGAGTCCCATGGAGGAGGAGCCATCACTGAGCTCCGCCCCCGTTAGCGAGGCGGAGCTCGAAAGGCTCGCTGGGGTTTTGGAAGAGCTTCATCACCTGCTGGAGACGGCCCCTCACTGCATGGTGCAGCCCCCTGGGAAAGCGTTCCCAACTACGGCCAGAATAACCGGACCGCCAGAGAGGGACAACCCTTACCTGACCCTGTACAGGTACAGACACCAGCTGCCAAAATTGGATTGTTTCAATATGATAAATATTTATAATTCCTAATGGCTCAATGACTTATTGATCTGTTTTTTATATTTTATTTGTTAAACAACTTTTTTTTGTTGTTGTTGTTAAATTACTGTTTTGTTGTTGAAGCAGTCAGTAGTATAAAGGTGTTTGTGTGAGAGGGACATTTGAAAACATAAAATCTTGTTATATTTTAGTTTTTATGTTGTCATTGCTGTAGAATGTACTGTTATTAATGATTGTTATTAATAACAGTAACAATTTATATATAATATAATAATGAACATAAACATTTTTAGTTCATTTGCTTTGTTTTTATGTCCAAAGAGTGATGCTGGAGAAGTTGAGAACTTGCCTTGAAAAGTGCTTTAATTCTACGAGGGGAAATGTGCATAAACTCTGAGGTTAGCTTCAAGATGATCTTTGGGTAATCTGTGGTATTTATTTGCATCGTCTTCAGGTACATGCACGCGTGTCATTTCCTGGAGAGCACGATCGTGGTTCTGTCAGCGGCCGCTGCAGCCGGACACGTCGGGGTCACTCAGGCCATCAAAGAGCTCCTCCGCTTCCTGTCGCTCACGCAGCCCGGTCTGCTCTACCTCCTGGCCCAGGCCGCGCCCACAAATCTCCTGCTGCGTCTGCTGGCGTCGGTGGCAGAGTCTGAGGGTGACGAGAGCCCGCCGGCGGCAGGGGAGGGGGCCCTCACGGGGCCGGGCTTCGGCGAAGAAGGGTTTTGCATGTGGCTGATGCAGGCTCTCCACGCGCTGCAGGGCGTGTCCGAACTCATGAGCCACGTGGCTGCAGGGGGCGAAGGAGGGGCGGGCCTGGAGGAAGGGGACAACTCTGAGGTCCTGGCCACGCTCCACGCGCTGTACCTGATGACGTTCACGCAGACGGGCCGCAGCGCCGTGGCTCATGTTCTGAGCCTGGAGAGCAACCTGTCCTGCCTGGTCACCCTGCTGCAGCACCACAGCAAGGAGGCGCAGGGGTACGGCTGCGTTCGCCTCAGAGAGGCACCAATCAGGCGTCAGGATCCACCAGGTCATCCTTGATTAGACTCGGATCAGTGACCAGCTGATTAGGGTTGCAACTGATGATTATTTCAGTAATCGATTAATCAGTTATTCTGACGATTCATCAGTTAATTGGTACATCGTGCAGATCTTTCATTCAGCCACTGAAGCTTATTTTCTACAATTTTTGTAGAAAATATTGTAGGAATTCTGTGTGTGTTTTAGATATTTGAAAAATTCAAACATTTTTTAGATAATAAAATAACAAAACCTTAACAAGTATTTTTGTCTCGTTGCTAGCAAACTTGAAATAAGACAAAACTACCTGATATAGAAGCTTCTTGTAAGGAAATAATTCCTTAACATTGATGAAAAAGTTCTTGTTCTGTTGGCAGATTATTTAACTTATAACAAGACGTTCTTCCCACATTATAAGTTAACTTGTCTGGCAATACAACAATAACTTTTTCATCAATGTTAAGGAATTATTTACTTTAAACAAGCTTTTATTTCTTGCAGAAAAGTCACTTTTAACCCAGTTTGTCTTATTTCAAGTGTAATAAGATGTGTGCAGTCAAAACTGGACTCTCAAATAGTTCTGGTTAGAAAATATTTGCAGACAAATGAGGTTTCCTAAAATTTTAAGTGCAAAATATACATCCTTTTGGTTCAATTTTGAATTAATTACTGCCCTGTCTGTGTTGTTTTCAGTACATTTAATTTTTTTAAGTCTGTATACTACAGCTAAGGATTATTTCATTACTAACTTAGTTGACAATTATTTCAGTCATCAATCATAATTAATCCAAATAACCGTTTCATCTCTACAGCTGATCAAATACTGCAATACGCGATTTTGTTAAATATATTAAATATTAAAACTCTCTCAGATTTTGGCCTTAAACACATCAACCAACATCATCCACTCTGATGTGATTATTTGTGTTTAACAAACAAATAAAACGAAAGTTAAGACATAAATCAGGGTGATGTTGTAATACCTTTGTGTTTTATTGGATTTGAAAATAAGATGTCAACAAAAACAAAAAAAAAACCTGTAGCACCGTTTCTGTGTTTGAGTTCTCAGAAAAGCAAAACTCAAAATGGATCACAATCGAAATCCTCGGGTCAGACTGTAAAGAAACCAGCCTGATTGGTGCATCTCTGCTTTACTTTTTCCTTGCTCCTTTGAGTCCTTTTAGGTTTAACTTTTTTTTTTGTCTTTTTTTTCCTTTTAGTGAGGCCAAATCTCGCAAGGCGGTGACGTACAACTATGCTTGTATGTTGGTGTTAATGGTGGTGCAGACGTCCAATGAGCTGCGGATGATGGAGCAGTATGCTGCTCCGCTGCTCACCGTAGCCAAGGCGGATGACACGAATGCCAAGCTGCAGGGTAAATATCACCACAGTTTCAGTAATCTAGTGTTGGAGAAGGTTTTTAGTATCTGATTATCTGCGTTTTTATGTTCTGTAGAGCTTAGTAAGTGGTTGGAGCCTCTGGAGAAACTTCGCTTTGAGATCAGCAGCATTCCGACTCTCATCAACTACATCAAGCAGGTAAAGGTTTTCACATCAGTGCAACTTTAACTGAAGATGTTTTTGTTGTTTTAATTTGTTTTTGAAAGATTTTTATGTTGTGGTTTATCTTGTCATAAAGTGTAAAAGTACATAATTTCACTTACAAAATCGGGAAAATGTCTTGTTGAAAGTCAAATAATCTTCCAGTGCATCTAGTACCTCATTTAATCACCATTAAGGAATTACTGACTTAAAACAAGTTCCAGTATCTTGCTGGAAAGTTATTTGTAAGTTTGTCTTGTTTCAAATATGCTAAGATATTTACACTAGAAACTTGACCAGAAATACAAAATTAGTAAGATTTTGTGTTTTTGCAGTGAAAGCATTCAAACAAGACATCTGTTTTCAGATTGCAGTGCATTTAGTTGGGATTTTATGTGGCTGAAAAAAAATACAAAGTAGAGCAAATTTGAAGACAAAGAAAAACATGATTTTCAATTTTTTAATTTTTTTGCAAATAAAATCTAAAAGTGTGGGAACCATTTATATATGCAGACAACATTTTTTCTGACACCCCCAAATAAAATCTAATGCACCTAAAGACAGAACTGTTGCACAATCATTAACTCGCTTATGTCAAACCGGAACAGTTTTTGTTAGTTTACTCTTTCATTTGCAATAACTGAATGAAGCGATTCAGAAAATGCATATTGGCTAAAGAAGTGTGAATTCTCATAAATGTCCCGTTTGTTTGATGTCAGAATGTGGAAAATGTGTTGAACGCCGAGGGAACCGGGCTGGTCACCGCTCTGAGAGTTCTCTATCACATCGCCTGTCCGCCTCCTGCTGTTGAAGGTAGAAAACTAGGAATGTTTTAAAGGAGTAAAGGTCGCATGCAGGTTAATCTACTTTTATGTTTCGTCCGTGTCGTTTGTCAGCAGAGTGACCTCACTTGTCGCCTCCGTCCTGCAGGTCAGCAGAGGGATCTGAAGTGGAGCCTCGCCGGCGTCCAGCTGTTCTCCGGCGAGGGTCTGGACACGTGCGTGCGCGTCCTCCAGAAGCTGTGCGGCGTGCTGCTGCAGCCGTGGCGCGTTCACGGCCACATGGGTCCGACGCCGCAGCGCTGCATGATCCTGAGCGTGTGCATCAGCACGCTCAGGCTGCTGCGCACCATGCTGACGGAGCTGCTCCGCGGCGGGGCCTTCCAGTTCAGAGACACGCGCGTGGCCAACGTTCTGGTGACGCTACACATGATGGTGTGCTCCATTCCGGCGTCTGGGCGCCTGGACGGGGAGGAGACGAGAGTGCAGGCGCTCATCGTGGACGTGCTGCTCACCTTCACGCAGGGCGTCAGCGAAGAGGTGAGCGTGGGCTTCGCACAGGAAGCGAGAAGCTCCTGTCGGTCAGTTTGTTGAGACGAGCGTTCGTGTCTGCAGGTCACTCACACAGAGGAGACTCTGGCCAGCAACACCTGGTCTCTGATGCTCAAGGAAGTCTTGAATTCCCTTTTGAAAGCTCCTGAAGGTTTGTTCTCCGGCCTGACGCTGCTGTCCGAACTCCTGCCTCTTCCTCTGCCGATGCAGAGCACTCAGGTGACTCGCTGACCTCTTCGTCGCCCGCTGCTTTCATCACACGCCTGCTGACGTCCCCATGTCTCCCTCCGCAGGCGTTATCAGTCCAAGACGTTGCTATCGCCTTAAACACCAGGAAGCTGTGGAGCATGCACATCCGGGTCCAGTGGAAGGTCCTGTCGGAGGTGCTGAGGTGTGTGTGCTCCACCAGCTGCCCGCCTCTCCTGACCATGCTGAGGAGGGTCTGCGTCCAGCTGGCTGACCTGTCCTCGCCCACCGCAACGCTGGTCATGAAGACGGTGTTGGAGCTGCTGTCCGAGGAGCTGCAGCCGTGAGTGACGTTTATGTTCGGCTTACGTTCGTTTTAGATAAAGACTAAGTAAGATGTAAATGTAAAGTGGAAGGAGTGAGGTGTTTTTTTTTTTTTCAAAAGTCTTCCCAAATTGTTATCTGAAAAGTGTGGCATGTATTTGTATTCAGCCTCAGTTGCTCGGAGGAACTTTGATGAAAATCCGGTGTAACCAGTTCCATTCAGAAGTAGAAGTCACCCATTTGGGGGTTCTTGAAATCCTTAAAAATACTTCAATTCCAATTGGATGTTTTCAAGGTTTTGAAAGTTGCTGATATTTAATCTGCCCAGTTTTTATGCTTTAAGTAATGTTATTTAAGTTGGAGGGTCTGTTTTTATTAAATTAGTGTTTTGTCTGTAGGTGAGGAAATACTTCAACACACTTGCAGCTGTAATTGCAGCAAAAACTAATTCTACAGAGTTTTGACTTGGGAGGAGCTGACTACAAATTCAAGCCACACTTTTCAGATTTCTGTTTGAAAAATCTTTTGAAAACCTTGCACTGTTTTCCTTCTACTTCCCAATTACGCTCTAGTTTGTGTTAATCTAGGACAGAAATGTAACGTAGTGAAAAAGTTTAAGACATTTTCAATGTTTCGCTGGGCCTCCAGAGATGTTTTTGATTTATACTGTAAACGTATGTCAATACCTGCGATTTACTACCTACAGGGCCGAGGGGAAAAGTGTTTGCTGGGGTCAAGTCCTGCGTCTGCTTTCGCTGCTGGACGCTCTGGTGTCCCAGAGGGCTTGCAAGAGCTCCACCCTTCACCTGCTGTCCGGCTCCGTTTCTGGAGACGAGCAGGTGGCGGACCTGTTTCCTCTGCTTCTGTCTCTGCTGGTGCCCCCAGCTGGTCACTCGCTGCAACAGCAGCAGTGCAGTGTGTTAGTGGGGACAATACTGCAGTCACTGTGTGACCAGGTAGGAGGAGCTCCTCTGGAGAAAAAACATAGTTTTCTTTAAGTTAAACTCCCTTCAGATGTCCATCGCTTGTTGTTTTTACCAGGACATTTCTCTGGTGGTGCTGCCACCTGGTGAGGGCTGCGTGTCGGAGGCTGAGCAGCTGGCTAATGCACTTCCAGGCCGAGACATGATGTCCTCGGTGTGTAATTCCCTGTTAGAGGTTTTAGGGAATAAAGAGGCCAGCATCCCTCTGCTCCTCACCTGCATCAGGACGTTGACTTTCCTCACAGAGCACGACTACGGAATCTACCACCTCAAAGTGTAAATGTCAAAGTTTTCCTCTGGTTTTTTCCACGTTTAATCCATTCTTCAGGCTTTGGCATCGTCTTAGATTCATGTTTTCTCCCTTAATTCCCTTCAGCACTTTGAGGAAACATGGTTCAGAGGTGTGTTCGCTGCTGAAAAGGCTGGTGGTTTCCTTCAACAAGGACTCGACAGATCTGATTTCAGCTCTGCTTGACTTTCTGAGGCAAATCCTAAACACGGAAACAACGGTAAATTCAGCTTAAATAACAGAATGAGACCAGTGATGAAAATGTAATCACTCTGGGTACAAAGAGCTGATTTTTCTAGAGCAGACATTAAGTCACTCAAGTGAATCATCTGGTAACCGAATGTCGTACACTGCAAAAACATAAAATCTTACAAAGTATCATGCAAATATTGTTCTACATTAAAAAAACAAAAACAGAAAAAAAAACGAAGTTACAAGTAACTTTCATTGTTTTGAATAAAAAAAAATTCTTATTATTGTTGGAAAAATAATAATTGTTCCATTTTTCCAGTGTTATAAATTAGATAATATTTCAAATATCCAAAAATAAATAAGCAAAGCAACCAAATCAGTACATAAAACAGAAATAAAAAAACACTTTGAACCAAAACCATAAATAAAATCAATTGTGATGCCTCACTAAGCAGAATTTTGCTTAAGAAAATAGTAATCAGAATGGAAATATTTTTAATTTATCATGCAATTAATTCATTCGTTGCTTTATTGAAGTGCACTTAATGCTACAAACGAGGCGTTCTCTGTATCTGCTGATTTTTACAGGCTGTTGATGCTTTGGTAACTTAACTTTCCTATTAAAAAAGAAATTATTTTAGGGGAGAAGAAACAAAACAAAACATCTTGAAATTCAGACATATTTGCAGTAATCAGTCTGAATTGTGAACTTCAATTTGTTTCCAGTGTGCAGAGGAAGGCCAGGGCTCCAGTGAGGAGCCTGCCTGCGTTGCTCCACGCTTGCTGTCGAGCTCAGAGATGAAATCTCTGCTGCAGTTTGAAGACTCAGAGTCTCATCCACTAACGGCCTTAGAGAAGCTAATCACGGTACGCATGATGCTGCCACTGTGCAGGCGTGTCTTTATAAAGCTCGGCCTGGACTTGATGTGCAAGCTTTCTTGCTCGTTTGTGTTCAGAAATTATGTAAAGAAGACGATTCTCTGGAAACCATGATGGAGAACGTGATGGTCCTGAAGCAGACGCTGGAGACGGCCACAGAAAGTCCTCCGCCGTCAGAAACAGAACCCGTTCTGCCCGCACCCGAAACGCTGGCAGCCCAGTTCAACCACAGGTCGGTCTCTTGAACTGTGTTCGTAAGCATGAAAAAACTGGCTCACAAAATGATTAAGAAAATAATCTTGCTTAGCAGTAAAGGTGCTATGGTTTGATTTCCCCTGCAGGACGGTGTTTATTCTGTCAGAAGCTCTGGATGAGCAGCTCAAAGCTCTCTGGTTCTCTCCTTTCCAAACTGATGACATAGAAACAGATCTGGACATGGTGAGTTTGAAATTGGTTGAAGATTTGAAGGTTAGATTTGAATCATTGGTTCAAATGATTCAAATCTAACATGTGAACCAATGGTGGATTTGTAAGGTTTTTCTCCTTATTCTGCTTAATATTTTGTTACATTCCTCTTTTTTTATTGATGAGAAATAATTAGGACTGTAACTAACAATTATTTTAGGAATCAATTATTCTGATAATTAGATTTAAAAAAATGGGCATATTTTACAGATTTTTCATTTAAGCCTTTTTTTATACAATCCTAAAAATGCATTGTTGACAAAATAAACAAATAATTTGGTTCCTTTCCTGAATAAAAAAATAAATGTTATATTTCCTTAAATGCAATAACAGCCTTTCTTTGGTGAATTTGAACCGGGTGAAGCTGAAACTATACCACTTGAGGAATTTTGACTAAGACATGTTTACAGACAAAAGTGTTTTTTACAGACAAAAATGTATAAATAGTTTGTAAAGTTTTGCCTTAATAACTGTTGGGAATATGTTGGGGGGGTTTTCAGCAATTGGCCTTTTTGAGTCTATGTTCTCTAGCTAGCGAGTAATCAATTACTGAATTGATGGTTATTTCAATAATGGATTAATCCGACTAATATCAGCCATTGCAGCAATTTTGCAGAATTATTTAGGTGACTGTACTCTCTCAGGGACATAATTATTAAAGAATTCAGCATGTATATTTATTTTTTTGTGCAGTTTTTCTTTTTAATCTTAAGTGACAGAAAGACGTCTCCCATCTGGTTTTGTTTCTGAACCTTGCTTCAGGTGAAGGTGGATCTGGTGGGTTTGGCTCAGGAGTGCTGTCCGGAGCTGGACCTGAAGGCCGAGCTGGAGCGCTCCTTCCTCTCTGAGCCGTCCTCTCCCGGTCACACGAAGGTCGCCAAAGGTTTCCGACTGGGCAAACACAAACACGAGACGTTCATCACATCCAGGTGCAGCGCCGGCGTAGCTCCACGAGTGGTTGATTCGGTAACTTTACAGAAAGTTTTAAATCAACGCTTTCTCTCTGCAGCGGTAAATCCGACTACATCGAACCTGCTAAAAGAGCCCACATCCTGCCGGCGCCGCGCGGCCGTGGAGGCCGAGGAGGGTTTGGTCAGAACGTCGCCCGGCCCCATGATATCTTCCGGCTGCGCAAACAGAACACTTCCCGCCCTCCCAGTATGCATGTGGACGACTTTGTGGCAGCGGAGTTTAAAGACATTGCTAACCCACTTGGGATTCTGCCTCCCAAACGTCTGCCAAAAAGCGCTCCCAAGCCCCCCACCAGAGGGCTGTTTACTGGCAACAGAGGCAGAGCAGCTTTTCACAGCCAAACTCGCTTTTTCACCCCACCGCAGCCTAAAGGTGTTCTGCTATCAGGTGACGTGTTTATCTGTTTGAACTCCGAACTTCTTTAGCTGAAACAGTAGAGGGTAACGAACGCCCGTTTCTGGTGCTGCAGGTAACTACGCTCGGAGAGAGGGAGGCCGGGGGTCGTCATGGAGCGGCCAGGTTCCTGCTGTGACCCACAGAGGAACCTACAGTGAACCCCGCGGAGGTCAGAGCAACTTCGCCCGAGGACCTCTGCCCTCCCGACAGCTGCCTGCGAGTACGTTCACTGCAAAAACACATTCCTACACAAGCATCTTAGCTAATTATAACACAATTAAGAAGTTATTTTTAACAGTAAAACTCATTTGTTGTGTAGGTTTAACAAACTGAAATACTATACGTCTAATATAGGTTTAGGAGGAAGATATTATAAGTTTATACTTCCTTCTGCTCTTTTTCTTTCATGATTTTGTTTAGTTGTCACATGAACTATTTATATTTAATGCGTGAATTTAATAAAAAAATAAAATTAAGGTTTTAATTCATTTCATTATTTATTTGAACAAAGTTAAAAAGTAACACATGCATATCTTAATTAGGGAACCCACACCAACAGACTGATATGTTTGTAAAGTCATTCAATAAAGAGTTCATAAGATTAAAATTAGTTTCAATCGATTAATGTCGTACAGACATTTCAGTGTTGTAGTTTGACCGCCATCCAGAAGAGGGCGCCGTTAGTCATCTTTATCAAGTTGAACTTGATACAGGAATTAAAAATGGCGGCCATGCAAAAAAAAACGGGGAAGATAAACGTACTCATGTTCATGGTTCAAACGGCGTCCGCTTTGGGAGGCAAAATGTTTGCTTTGAAACATAAACTCTGGTGAAGCTCCTTAAGTTTCACGTCAGTAGCGCTCATTCACCGCATTGCTCTAAGACCCATTTGTTGTTGTTTTTTTATGTTTCGCCCTACAGGTGCTTATCGGCTGGCCATTCGGGATCGAGCCCCGCGGGGCCGGGGAGGTACGGGACTGTCGTGGCTCGGTGCAGGGGGAGGCGCCGGGGCCGCAGGAGGAGGAGGTGGAGGAGGAGGAGGAGGACGGGGGTCTCAGGGGAGCAAGTTCAGTGGCGGGGGAGGCAGTGGAGGTGGGAGGGGGAGACATGTGCGCTCTTTCACCAGGTAAATCCACCTGGGCAGTGACTTCAGCCTCTCATGGGCTACAAACGGACCAATCAGGACTCATGTTTGCCGTCTCCATGGAAACGTCTTGGCTATGGTGTCACGACTTCGTTGAGATGTTTTTTTGTTTTGTTACAGAATAAAGTTGGCAGTGACTGAATCTGTGTTTTATTAAAAATAAAAACTGGCTGAGACTGAACAAAATTAAATGTTCAGAAGCACTTATTCGCAATTTCATCCAGTTCAAGCTTGTAACGTGAAAAACAGAGATAAAAATGACTTAACACCGAAGGAGAATTAGAAATCAAAGATGAAAAGATTCTATTGAAATCCATCCTTTTTGGATTTCAATATAAAACAAAAATCATGGATGTTACTCTGTTTCATTTTTCTACAAGAAATATAGATCAAACACAATTGTTTCATTCAAATTATAAGTCATTTTTAAAATCCTCATTTGTTAGTCAACAGAAATCTGGCAAAATGTTTGTTTCCATTCAGTCTGCTTTGGCACAAAAACAAAACAAAGATTCCGATTGCAGCTGACAGGAAGGAAGCTTTTGTATGCAAATGGCCAAATTAAACCCTAAAAATGAGAATACAAGATTATCGTGGACTAAAGAGAAATCATGAATTGATGGATATTTGAAGATGAATAAACTGCTTTGGACAATAAAAGTGGGAAGATAATTGTATTCCTTGTATTTCATAAGAGATCTTGAAACATACAAACAGGTATGCGCATGTAGGTTGCATTTCATTCAGCTTTATTTGACTAATTTCCTCTCAAAATGCTCGCAAAAGCATTGGCTACAAACTCAAAATGTCTGTCTGGATGTTGGATTAACATGGATTAAGCTCACTCCCTTCCTGAAATGACTCTCATAGTACAGCTAAATAAATACTAATGAACATTCCTAGGTAATTTATAAACCAAACCCAAAACAATGAATCATTCTCAATATTGTTCCATAAGTTTATAATCGTTTTCTTACAATGACTAACCAATGATTTTCTACATCATCCAAATATTATTGTAGTTTTACTCAAACTGAATCATACATCTGCTGTAATGTGATTAATTCATCACATTTGAAACTTTTATTTAGCAAATCTTTACATTTCAACATGATTAATGATTAATAAACTGACTAAATTGTTCCAATATGGATGCTCCGCTTCCAGTCCCTGTAGGAATAGAGGTATGAAGACGAAGTAACGATATGTCAAAAGTAAATCGTTTTGTTATTTTAACCAATAATTTATCAAAACTAGTGCACAGTACAAAAGCAGTGTATTTTGATTTCTGCTGGAACTTGCAAATAAAAAAACAGATAAATTACAGATGGAGCCGTCTTCAGTTCCAGTGGGTTCAGATGACTGTCACCTCGCGGCTCTTCTTCTTGATGCAGTCCAGGGTCAGACTCCGGGTGCCGCCCTTACGGACTCCTTCCCCAAGCTGAGGTGAAGCGGGAGGGCCTGCAGCACAGGGAGCCTGAGCTGAGTGCAGAGACAGGCAGGAGGCGTGCAACGAGGCCTCCCTCTGCTGGTGTCGAGGTGGATCTGCGTGAGCTTCCCAGCTGGATGTCTGCTGGTCTTCTGCAGGCTGATGATCCCCGCCTGCCTGTTCGGCGGGAGGCTGACTCCTGGTTGGCTGGATGTCTCTGAGGAGCTCCAGCAGCTCTCTCTTCTCCAGCTCTACCTCTGCCAGTTCCTGCCTCCTCAGACGCTCTGCTCCCAGCAGGGCACGCATGTCGCACACCACACGGGACAACTGACCCTGCAGGACGAAAAAATAAAATAAAATCATCCCATCAGACACATCTGTGAATAAATCACTGCTTCAGTAAGAACTGTTTCAACCTGAACCCTCTAGAGAAATAAGAGAGAAATCTCTATGTACTTTAGTTAATGTTAGGGATGCAAACAATTCGATATCGATAAGATCAATCAACTTTAGATTAACTCATTAATCGATAACTTGAATCCTTAAGTCTTGTGCACTTCAGTATTTCACCTTGAGCTCCTCCACTTCACTCTTCAGCTGCGACTCTTTCTGCACCATGTGTCTCCTCTGGGAGTCCAGCCGAGACTCCATCTCTCGTCTCACCTCCTCCACCTTGCACAGCATCTCAGCCCTGCGAAAAACAAACAAACAAAACAACAACAACAAAGTGGCAAGATCAGAAGGGGCGCTGAAGCATAGTTGTGATGTGACAAAATGTGGGAAAGTTCTGGGGTGAGGACACAAACCTCATCATGTCCACCTCCAAGCGCAGCTCTGCCACACAGTTGTGCTGCGACTGATCGATGGAGTGGAGAGTGTGACCACAGCCGTTGGGACACTCTCTGCTGCGGAAGTTGCATTCGGACAGGTGGGCCTCCAAACCTCGCCTCTCCACCTGCACCGGGCAACCTGAGAGGAGAACGCCACTGAAACCCCCAGTAAATCCCCAGCTACACGAAGAAGTTTTGCTGCTTTTTAAGGGTTGAGTTTTGTTTGCAGACAAGAGTTGGAAGAAAGGCCTTTAGTAGCAAGAGTAAACAAAAAAGCAGAAAGTGTGAGGCTGTCTAATATTGATCCCTTTGTCAGTCTATCTCTGCTTTACTTATCTGTATTTAATGATCATTTTGTAATATTTACTGGAAAATCAAAAATGTGCTTCCTTTTTTGTGTGATCAGTTTCGATCTTAAGTGCACATATTCATAATGGGCATTTATACCTTTATTTTGGATTCTTAATGACCCATTTGAGCCAAATAGATGATCAACATGTGAATTTATCAAACTATCAACATAACATCAACAAATTTTAAAACTATAGCCTCATGGTGAAGTTGGGAATAAGTGATTAAAATTTTGAATAAAACAAATATTTTAAAGCTCAAAACAAGACTTGTTCATTTGCAAAATTTAAATGAGAAGAAATAGAGCAACCAAAACATGTTTCATCTTTCAGAGATCCACTTAACACTACTTTGAAGAAAGATTTGCCAATTTGTGAAACGTGGTGAGCGCTGACAAAAAAAGAATACAAATTAAATATGGCAGAACTTCTAACATCTTGTAACAAGATCAGGAGTAACACTTTACTGGATGTAGAAGAAAGTGATTAATGCAAAATTTCTCAGTTTCAACCACTTAAATAGTAGAATGCTTGTGATAAGCATCTAGTTATTTTTAAAATCGGCAAACTCCACAGCAATTAGACAGCAGCAGAAATAACGGATGCAATTTTCATAGCACTGCAAAAAAAACTAAAATAAAAATAAAAAATCACACTGCATGTTCACACTTTATCACTGTACCTACCACATCGGTAGCAAATGTACTCTCCACCTGACAATGACATGTTCACAGTGACATCATCATGGGTTAAAAAGTACATATTTTATATGCATTACGGCTTATCAAATAAATATAGATCCCAGAAAAATTTTGTGTTCGGTCTCTGGGGGGGTTCAGCGCCATGACAACAGACGAGCCACCTGTTGTTCAGCTTGTGGTTTCACGTTACCTTTGTTGCCTACACTTCCATGGCGATAACCACTTAACTTTACAGTAGGTAATATAAATTGAAACAATGAAAAAAAAAGATCACCTCGCATATGCCTGGCCTCAGCTAGGAAGTGTTTTTTCTTACCTGTGTTGGAGCAGGCTATGAAGGAAAACTCGCACTCATCCTCATGTGAGTGGAGGCTCTCCAGGGAGCAGACCACCTCGCACCCCTGCCCTGCGTTCACACAGCGGATCTGCAGCCGGTTCAGGTCGTTGCGCATGTACCTGCCATTAAACAACAAGCAGAACCTCCCAGATATGCACGACCCTATAAGCAGTGAGTCATTTGGAGTGATGGGTGGGCTGCAGGGACCCACCTGTACAGCGGTCTGAGACTGCTCACATCCAGGGGCAGCCTGTCTTCAGGACAGGAGTGGTGATGGAGCAGCCAGCTGCTGATGCAGGCGCTGCAGTAAGCATGTTCACATGGCGCCTGGAGGGGGCGCTCTAGCACGTCTCGACACACGCAGCAGAGCAGACCGTCGTTGACGTAGCCCACAAACCTCTCCAGATCAAAGCCCATCCTGCAGCTTCAGAGGTCACACAGGTCATGCACTGCAACAAGAACAACAACAAAAAAAAAAAAAAGAAAAAAAAGCTGGGAAGGAAATCCATTCATGTTTCTCCTCTCACTAAAACATTATCCTACCTGAAAGGTTAATCTTAACTTCATCCAACTCTTCCTTCTTCTTCTTCTTCTTCTTCTTCTCTTCTTTGGTGTTTGACTTCACATGCACCTGCACAGGTAACCTTCCCTCTTCTCTTGTTGCTGCATGCTTTCCTCCTTCATCCCTTCTCTTCACTCCATCCAGATCCAGGTGAGGGTCTCCTCTCCTGCAAAGCCCTCCCCTGCCTTTTGTGAGCGTGCGTCTCTGCGGGGAGGTATCCCTGACAACGGCCAGACAGCTGTTAGATGAGATCAGATGAGGCAGAATTACAGCAACAGAAAAACTCAGTCAAGAAGAGAGAAACGGATGCAGGACGTTTCACTTACTGCCTAAGAATTAAAGCCGTGTTGGGACATAGCCATTAGAGATCATTGCCGGTTCTGTCTCTCTTTAATGACCTGCCGCGTCCCGAGGTTTCTCTCTTTCTGTCCGTCTCTGGATGTGGGATTAACATGGATTACACTCTCTCCCTCCCTGATTGGATTAAAGAGCACACAACATCAGATGACACAAAACACACCAGGACAGGGGTCAGAGGTCATCCCCCCTCTTATAGGTTAGACTAAGCAGAGAAATAGTAAAAGAGCTACAGAGCAAAAACTGTGAAATAAGCCGTTTCTTACTTAAATGTATCTGAAATTTTAACGAACCTAGATGTGTTGAGAGAACACAAAATGCATCTATCAATGATAGAAAATAGTTAACAGCTACAGAACTGGGCTTAATTGTGGTGGTCCTTAAACAGACTGTTTACTTTTACAGTAAAAGGTTAATTTCCTTATAAACAACTGTATAGTTATTATTCAAAATGTATAAATGCTCAATGCAGGGTTTCACTAAATTATGAGAAAGTGAGCAAAACAAAAAAAAAGAAAGAAAGAAACTAACCAAAAATCAACAGTGGAACTAATTGTCCATTAAGCCTTTTGAGTAAATGTGTCTATGGATTTGGATGTGAATTTTATTCTAAATTAAACATTGGTCCCTCAGGCAATTAAAGTTCAGAAAGAACCACCAGCAATAAATAAATACACAAATAAAACTTTGTGATAATTCCTGTGTACGTCACTAGTCCACAGACACACATACGCACATTAAGGCAGTTTAGAGAGACCAAAACCCCCCAAACATTAAAGGACTTTGAGCAGATGGAGAAAACTAAAGAATATCCACATATTTATATGTAAACACTTACTTTGTTGCCCACGGAAGACTAATAAATAGTGGTGTGATGTAAACACGGATCTAATCGAAAGCTAATATGTCTATTTTAAACATATTAAGCATTTAAAAATATCTTTTTAGACAGAAAATAATCGTAAAACCCCGTCAACGGGGTTCCGACCCCACCTTTGTGTGCCTCTGCCACTGTGGTAACGTTAAAACCAAACACACCTTTTTCATTTTGGCCACGCCTTCCGGAAGCGTTAAACCAATCAGATTCTTTCCGCTGTTCAGCGGGAGAAACAACAGAAATGAGTCCAGAGTTGTAACTTGTAGCTGGTTGAGTTTCGGCTTTTATATGCTGTAATATAACTTTAATCTCATCAAGGTATGTACAAGGCGTCGACTAAAATTGTTTTATGCCCGAGTTTAAACTCTTTTAACTCTTTCAGTAACTGTTATTCTATAGCTTTTTGGCTAGTTTACTAACCTGGCGCGCCGATTAAACAGGTTGACGCCTTTACCTTCTCCTGATAGATGGGTTAAGAGAGTAATGGCACTTATTTGTTAAGACAAACTGCAGAATATGTAAAAAAAACAAAAAAACTGTTAGCTCGGTTACATCATGGGGAAATGCTAAACACCATCAGATGTTTGTTTCAGGTTGTTAGCTTGGTGGAATGAAATGTATTATAAACAGACTGTTCTGCATTAGTTGAATACTGACAGCATGGTAAAGGTGGTGAAAGCTATAAGATTATTCATCCCACAGCCTCCCGCTTGCAAAACACACTAAGGTGTATTTAGTTTTAGTTTACAACAAGAGCAGGCACAGAAGATTGGATAACTACTTGATCATGTAATGATTTTGTAAGTTTGCCTATATTACAGTCTTTGTGTTTATGCTTGAAGGATGCGACGCTCAGGAGCTCCCAGTCAGCTTTTGGGTAATGCTGTGAAAAAACCTCGCTTTGTGCCACTAGGAGGATCTGCTTCATGCCCTGTAGCAGAATCAAAGCCTCTAGCCCCTAAACTTGGCTTGGGAAATGCTCTGGATAAAGTAAGTTTGTCCTAACATTTTGTTCCTGAGATGCTATGATGGAAAACACATTTTCAAATATTGGTGCATTACGTGTTTTTGCTCTCTAATTCATATCTTGCAGGTCCAGAGAGGTCTTTCAGCAGCGGTTGTGAATAAATCAACCTGCAGTGTTCAGGGTCAAACAGGTCAGGCTGCTTCAGGTTTGTCCAAAGTGCTGGCCCGTGTTCTCACTGCAACAGAGAGTAAAGAAAATGAGGACGAGACAAAAAATGAAGTCTGTGCAGAGGACATGAATGTTTCTGGTGAGGAAACTCTTATTGATCTGGTTTTGTTTGTTTTCTTCATTTTTTTTTTAAATTCTTTTGTATGTTGAAAATGGCAGAAACATATTTAGCTTGGAAATTGCCCTAGAATGACGTGTGCAGGGAATTGGCACTGCAAAAATAAACTGAACTAAAAGAAGATGCTCTTTGAAAGCTTAATTAAATGAAGTGATTCGAAATAGAGAGGCTTATACAGGTAAAAAGTTACAGATTTGTAATTGTTTCTGACCAGTTTTGAGATGAATTGTTTGCTGCCGTTAAGAGTTGCACCAGGAGACAGATCTAAACATTTTAAGTAATTGGTTGCTGCCCTCATATCACCAGCATGTTTCACTATGTGCAAAGAAAAAAGGTATGGAGATTTAGAATTTACACATTTGCAACAGAGTGCAGCAAATTAGTTTAGATATCTGGTAGATACCTTCTTGATTTAGGATGGCGTTTCAGATTTGACCCACCAGGTGGAGGCAATGAGGCAACAGAGGATTTTCTGGAGAGATTATCTTGTTTCCAGCCTGTGGGGTTCCCCAGAATCCCCAGGAGCAGCAGCAGGAGGTAACTAGAAAGAGCTGGGGTATGAATACCTGCTAAAATTACAGCTCTGTGATTAATGTGTACGATAGCAAAACAACAGAGTTTTTTAAAGGTTTTTACTCGGGTAATAATGGCTAACTAAAAGAGCAGAACAAACAAATACAGATTTAGGCAGGAACACTTGGAAAAAGAAGGTTCTTTTGGAAAATAATCCTTTAAAAAAAACAACCTAAATGTCAGTCTTCATTTCTGCTTGAAAGTGTTTTACCTTTTCTTTCCTTAGTTGGGTCCTTTCTACCCACCCACTTTTGCATAGTGAAGAATGGCAACATGATGAATCCTGATGTAGAAAGTTCACTGTTACAACGCTCTATGTTGTGTGTGGACATTTGATCACTAATATTACATGTTATTAAATCCATATTGGTGCAGGATAAGGTAAGGTAATTTTATTTATATAGCACATTTTCAGCAACAAGGCAATTCAAAGTGCTTTATATGAATTATTATTATTACATAAAATCTGTCATATAAATTTTGTTCCTACTAGGTGGTAGATTATAAAGTTCCTATGGAGTCTGCTTAAGTATTTTTCAGATCTGGACAAGTATGTGAAAAGAAAACGGATTGTGGGAAAAATATTGCTTTTTTTAGATTTGATTCCCTTTACTATTTTCTAAAATATCAATCCATCCAAAAATCTGTCATGACTTCATATTGAATTTATGTGTTAGTACTTTAAAGACATGATTTTCACAGTTTCTGAAATGAATAATTGTAAACTCTTTGTGAGACTGTTGGTTCTGATCCAACAAACTGATAAAAAAAAACTAATATTCATATTATAATTCAAGGCTGGAATTTCATGAAAGAACTTGCAATGTCAATTTGGCAGCAACATGCTGGACAGTCATTTCAGAAATGACTGCATTCTCAATGAAGAGAATAATATATACAATATGATGTTGATGAATGCAGTGGAAATGCAGACAGTTTATTATACAAGCCTGACCTTTGAACCTTTAAGATTAAACTTTACTGACATCTTGGATCCAGACAGAGATGATCTGATTGAAATTGAAATTTATTTCGAACATGATACAAAGATAAAAAGTAATATAGTACACAATAAGAAAAGTGAATA